>NC_134879.1:125209-142709 GCF_041734735.1 Babylonia areolata | reverse complement strand
ACAACATCAGTAAAATCAACAATGCAACATCAGTAACATCAACAATGCACAGATAACATCAGTAACATCAACAATGCAACATCTATAACATCAGCAATGCACAAATAACATCAGTATCATCAACAATGCACAGAAAACATCAGTAACATCAACAATGCACAGATAACATAAGTAACATCAACAATGTACAAATGACATCACAAACATCAACAAAGCAACATCAGTAACATCAACTATGCACAGATAATATCAGTAACATCAACAATGCCCAGACAACATCAGTAACACCAACCACGCACAGACAACATCAGTAACATCAACGATGCACAGACAACATCAGTAACATCAACAATGTAGAGATGACATCAGTAACATCAACAATGCACAGACAACATCAGTAACATCAACAATGCAACATCAGTAACATCAACAATACATAGATAACATCAGTAACATCAACAATGCACAGGCGACATCAGTAACATCAATGCACAGACAACATCAGTAACATCAACAATGCAGACAACATCAGTAACATCATCAATGCACAGACAACATAAGTAACATCAACGATGTACAGACAACATCAGTAACATCAACAATGCACAGACAACATCAGTAACAACATCACCAATGCACAGACAACATCAGTAACAACATCACCAATGCACAGACAACATCAGTAACATCACCAATGCACAGACAACATCAGTAGCAACATCAACAATGCACAGACAACATCAGTAACATCAACAATGCACAGATAACATCAGTAACAACATCAATAATGCACAGACAACATCAGTAACAACATCAACAATGCACAGACAACATCAGTAACAACATCACCAATGCACAAACATCAGTAACATCATCACCAATGCCCAAACATCAGTAACATCAACAATGCCCAAACATCAGTAACATCAACAATGCACAGACAACATCAGTAACATCACCAATGCACAGACAACATCAGTAACAACATCACCAATGCACAGACAACATCAGTAACAACATCAACAATGCACAGACAACATCAGTAACAACATCAACAATGCACAGATAACATCAGTAACAACATCAACAATGCACAGACAACATCAGTAACATCAGCAATGCACAGACAACATCAGTAACAACATCAACAATGCACAGACAACATCAGTAACATCAGCAATTCACAGACATCAGTAACAACATCAATGCACAGACAACATGGTAACAACATCAATGCACAGACAACATAGTAACAACATCAACAATGCACAGACAACATCAGTAACATCAATGCAGTGGGGGTGGGATAAGTGCCGGTCGGGAAATAGGTGTGTGTGTGTGTGTGAAAGAAAGAGAGAGGGTGACAGAGAGTGAGTATGCGTCTGCGTGTGTGTGAGAGAGAGAGAGAGAGAGAGAGAGAGAGAGAGAGAGAGAGAGAGAGAGAGAGAGAGAGCATGCAGGTTCGTATGCAGGTTCGTATGCATGGCAGTGTCTACATTAGTCAGAGCAGGAGTGGATGTATATGACTGTATGATGATGTGCTGACGTGTGTGATCACTGCATGTCTCCCAGTGCTGTGATGAAGAATTACACACAGTGTTAACAATGCTGGTGCGTGCAGTTTTCTTTTACCAAACCCATTGCCTGTCCGTCTGTGAGACTGACGCACAATGTGCTCACTGTGTGTTTACATTCTACACGTGGGTACGTAGGCGTGTGTGTGTGTGTGTGTGTGTGTGTGCGCGCTTTTTTTTAGGGGGCGGGGGAAGGGGGCAGTGCGTGTGTTTGTGTATATGTGTGTGTATTTGAATGTGTGTAGGTGTGTGTGTGTGTGTGTGTGTGTATGTGCTTTTTTTAGGAGGTGGGGGGAGGGGGCAGTGCGTGTGTTTGTGTATATGTGTGTGAATTTGAATGTGTGTAGGGGTGTGTGTGTGTGTGTGTGTGTGTGTGTGTGTGCTTTTTTTAGGGGGCGGGGGGAGGGGGCAGTGCGTGTGTTTGTCTATATGTGTGTGTATTTGAATGTGTGTGTGTGTTTACTGTGTGCACATGGGGCGTGTGTGTGTGTGTTTTGCAGATGCACGTGGTAAGGACTTGGGGGGCGTGGGGGGGTGTCTGCTGTCTCTTCAGCTTGCTGCATGTTAACAATTTGCCAGTCTGCTTTCCTGGCCTGTTAGATGACGCAATCTGAAACACATGGGCGTTCGCATGTACACAGACGCACAGGTGCGCGTACACACACATATACAGACGAGATCATATACACACAACGCTCACACTTTACAAATGCGCGGTCGCAAACACACACACACACACACACACACACACATACACACACGCACACACAGAGATAAATATATACCCACACCACCATACACACTCACAGTGAACTCCATCAGGTTTTTTTGTTGTTGTTTCTTTCTTCTTCAACCCCAAAACCTGCTCATGGATCCAGGAAAAAACAGGAATCTTCTAATTGTGTCTCTATCCTAACGAAAGAAAAAAAATCACATCACACTTACTTCAGTGGAAACAAACAGAAGCATATGAATGCAGATTCAGTTATGTTCAATAATTGACAAGACACATCGACACTCGCCAGCAGGATTAAAGACATGATGAACAATTGATAATTATCGTATATTTGGAAAACAATATCACATTATTTTATCATCCTTCTCTTGCCTTGACTTTCAACAAAACACAAAAAATGCTCCTTTCTCAAAAAAGGCTCATTTTGGAAAGCAAAGTGGTGTTTGATATGGACAATAGACCTCATGACTAAACGAGGTCATTGTGTTTTTTTCCTTGTGAATGAATGCTATGATATTGTATGCTTTTCGTTGATTGAGCCTCCACCCAACTTCCTGCATGTTTGACTGTCTGTCTGCTTCCTTATCTGTCTGTCTGTCTCTCTGTCTCCCCCCCCCTCTCTCTCTCTAATTCTGTTGTTATTGGCAGCATGGTAGAGGTAGGAACTTGTTCATTTATTTGTTGTTACTTTGTGTTTTGTTATTTCGTGTTTCAAACCGTTTGGATTAGTTCATCCCAGAAACTGCAAGCTTCCCACCTGTAAAAATAGACGAATACATATTGCACTTTTCCAACAGAACCAAAATGTTCTCTATCGCAGCTCTACAGACCTTTATCTCACAGAAATGGTGTCACAACTGCAACGGTCATGGTGTCGCGCCGACGGATCACAGAGGCCTCAATATGTTACAAACATCATTTCAGTGGCAACAATTATTGAAGTAGCAAATGCTTTAACAAGTTAATTAAAGCGACACATATGAAACATCATCAAAAAAACGTCAACAACAATATCAAGAAAAATAGTAACGTTCACGACAAAAACAAGCTGACAATAAACTGAAGGTTAAATCAAATCAATAGATCAGTAAATCACTAAATAAACAAACAAATGAACAAAAAAATAAAAAAATTCTTTAATAATACAACAGTGCAGCAACATATACCTTGTAATATATTTTTAACAACACCGTCTTACTTCAAAGAACTATCTTTTCAACACCATGAATATCAACAGAGAGACTTCTATTTCGACAGTGATCACAGACTAACGGCCACTCGTCTGAACTCGGTGAAAGCAAAATGAGAAAAAAAGACCCAAAAAATCACGAATCATGGCCTGGAGCAACCATCGTTATCGCGTACTCGTTACTGTTAGAACCCATATAATTTTGAAAGACAAGTTCGCTAGAACACGAACAAACAGTTTAATTCAAATCCACTATTCAAATAATAACGCAAATATTCTAACACTAAGTGCTAGGGTTAACAACATATAAGCTCATAGTGACCAATGAATACTTGTATTGCCGATATAATATTCTAAAGGCGGTTGTATTTCTTGGCCTGGACATGCTTACAGATTCCCTTTCCGGTCAGTGTGTAGGACAGTGTCAACCACAATGACAATCGTAAACTAGTTGGAATATCAAGACCAGTCCAGTACCATGAAAGCATTCAGATACATTTCATACACCTACAATGTGTGTGTGTGTGTGTGTGTGTGTGTGTGTGTGTGTGTGTGTGTGTGTGTGTGTGTGTGTGTGTGTGTGTGATAGCCGAGTGGTTAAAGCGTTGGACTTTCAGTCTGAGGGTCCCTGGTTCGAACCTCGGTGACGGCGCCTGGTGGGTAAAGGGTGGAGATTTTTTCCGATCTCCCTGGTCAACATATGTGCAGACCTGTTAGTACCTGAACCCCCATCGTGCGTATACGCAAGCAGAAGTTCAAATACGCACGTTAAAGATCCTGTAATCCATGTCACCGTTCGGTGGGTTATGGAAACAAGAACATACCCAGCATGCACACCCCCGAAAACGGGGAATTGTTGACAACACGGCGAGGTGAATATGACAAAACTGTCACACACGTAAAATGTTACATGCCTGTCTGAGTGTGTATGTGTATGTGCCTGAAATATGATCGAATGACACAGGAAACGAATGATGAGCGCCCAAACTGATGGCAGCCGTCAGTCGGCTCTACCCAGGTAGGCAGCCTGTTGTGCAAATGACCCCCTGTTTGTAACGCGCTTAGAACTTAGTCTCCGACCGAGGATAGGCGCTGTATAATTATCCATATCAGTCAATCAATCAATCAATATATTTTGTGTGCAGTTAGGGGGTAAGTTCAACTTCACTTGTATCTGAAAAGAGATCGCTACAATGCATGTATCAACACACCGCTTCCATGTTCAATGACTATTTGTCTTCAGAGAGAAATGTTCCTATCCGAAGAACAACTGAGATGTATTTTCTAGCTTGTTAATGTTCATGCCACTGACAAAGTTGAAACTGATCACAATGTTCTCTTGATGTAAGTCATGCGTGTCTTAAGTTGCCATAAGTAGGACACGATATTTCACACATGTAACAAAAACCATTAAAGACAGATACACCGTGGCTCATGATGTTAGCAATGTCAGACAGGTAACATAACAAACAACAGTTGTATCAAGGGAGTCTTCAACCACTGGAATAGGGCAATCTTCTAAGGCAGTTGTCTATTTTTCTTCCCACTTGGTATTGTGCACAGTCTGTCATGCATTTTTGGCATGTGGAAATCAGTTTCAGTTTCTCCAGGAAACTGTGTGGGAAGCGCCCACTTTGCTCGGATGACAAATAAGTTCTGGCAAAACAAAGGGATTGAAAACCACCAGAGAAACACTTTGTCGTAAAAAAAAAATGTTGTGCAATATAACAGAATACGAAAGAAAATAATGCAATACAACACAATGGAACTGAGCAATGATATCTATCAGAAAAAAATCCATAGCTTTACACTAAAACCAGTTTACAATGACACGTTCTTTATATGTTCGCAAGAATAACATTTTGCCATTTTTCAACAATAAAGCTTTTATTTTCCAAACCTGAACAAGCATATCACTAACCATATTTTCTCTCTGTTACATGAAACTGAATGTCGTTGCTAATATTCGCTTGGTCTGGTTTCTATAAATCAACAGCGATGGAAGACTACAATCAAAAAGGACATTTTTTTCACGGTTAGCAACAGGATTGTTGAGTCCAAAATTCACAAAACCACTTATAAAAAAAAAAAAAAAAAAAAAAAAAAAAAACCGACTCAAAGTGAGAGATTTTCTTCCAAGATATACACTATTTCTTATCAAAGTGCTCCATGACCTGCATGTAACTGATTTGGAAAATCTCTTTCTCATGAGAACGAATCGACATTCTCTTTCTTCAAAAGCCATTTATAATCAAAACTACATGCCCCTCGTTTTTCTCATCTACCCCAGACCCCAACGCACAAATGAAGCTTTTTCTTAAAATGTCAAAACTCTTCTGAACTTCATACCCCTCCTCCAAATCCCATTGATCATAATCCCAAAGGACTTCTGAACTTCATACCCCTCCTCCAAATCCCATTGATCATAATCCCAAAGGACTTCTGAACTTCATACCCCTCCTCCAAATCCCATTGATCATAATCCCAAAGGACTTCTGAACTTCATACCCCTCCTCCAAATCCCATTGATCATAATCCCAAAGGACTTCTGAACTTCATACCCCTCCTCCAAATCCCATTGATCATGATTCCAAAGGACTTCTGAACTTCATACCCCTCCTCCAAATCCCATTGATCATAATCCCAAAGGACATCTGAACTTCATACCCCTCCTCCAAATCCCATTGATCATAATCCCAAAGGACTTCTGAACTTCATACCCCTCCTCCAAATCCCATTGATCATAATCCCAAAGGACTTCTGAACTTCATACCCCTCCTCCAAATCCCATTGATCATAATCCCAAAGGACTTCTGAACTTCATACCCCTCCTCCAAATCCCATTGATCATAATCCCAAAGGACTTCTGGACTTCATACCCCTCCTCCAAATCCCATTGATCATAATCCCAAAGGACTTCTGAACTTCATACCCCTCCTCCAAATCCCATTGATCATAATCCCAAAGGACTTCTGAACTTCATACCCCCTCCTCCAAATCCCAGTGATCATAATCCCAAAGGACTTCTGAACTTCATACCCCTCCTCCAAATCCCATTGATCATAATCCCAAAGGACTTCTGGACTTCATACCCCTCCTCCAAATCCCATTGATCATAATCCCAAAGGACTTCTGGACTTATACCCCTCCTCCAAAGCTCCTTTCCTTCGCCCCAAAATCCTTTCTCGTTATTATAAGACCCTTCTGTTGTATGTTGTCCAGAAATCCGACTACCCCCGCATTTAAAACGATCTCTTCAAAGTTTCCAAGTCCCACTGGACAATAGATTATTTTTGCCTTCACATAAAAAGCCATATCACAGATTCTTAAAAAACGAACAACAAAAAACAAAAAACAAAAAAACACTATCTGCATTCCACAATCCCCCCCGCCCCCCCGGCCCCCCCAACCCCTCTCCTCCCCCACACAAACACACCTCCACCCCCGCTTTCTCTGACCGAAATATATTCCCCCTCACTTCTCAAACCATCACCGAAACTGTAACTCCCACCCCCCCTTCCCAACCCCCCCACCCCACCCCCACACCTCCACATCCCCTTTCTCAGACCGACATCTGCTTCCCCCCCCCCCACCCCCCCAAACGGTTTCCGAAACGCCAACATCACCACCACCTCTCCCTCAAAATCTCTCCCTAACCCCGTCCCCTCCCCCCCCCTGCCCCCATCCCCACCCCCATCACCTTTCTCTGACTAAAATCTTAATTCCGAAGCTTCATTTCCTCTCGCTTCACTCTCCTAACAAACCCGTCATCACTCAAAACACTGAACGTTTCGAGACCAACTTTTTGGTTTTTTTTGTTGTTTTCAATTCTCTCCCTGCTGTCACCTCCATCGATGGTGTTGTGGCCCCTGGTACTGAAGCTTACAACTACTACTACCACTACTGGTACTACTCCATCTGCTTGTAGTCGGCCTGGCGCATGCGCCTGGCCACGCAGCGCACGGTGCCGTAGACGATGAGGATGGCGAGGACGATGCTGGCGAGGACGGCGGCGACGATGAGAGGGACGGTGTAGGACTCCTCTTTCGTGGGGCCCGTGCTCATGTCTCTGGAGCACTGCACTGTGTCTGCACACAGCAAGAAAGGCGGGAGGCAGGGTGTCTCCCGATCAGAGAGGGTTATACACAGAGAGGGAGGGACAGACAGACAGACAGAGAGAGACGCTTTTCACGCTTTGACATTTTAATGTCATTGGCCATGAGGTCCTTATGACATGGGTGAATGCATCAACATACTTTCAATTTATAACAAACCAGTAATAATAAACGAATGAAAATATGGTAAAAGCAAATACTGAAACAAAACAAATTTCCTTCTCTGAAGAAAAATGATAGTAACCAACAGGCCACCCAACAGACAGAGATGGAGAGGGAGAGAGAGTGAGAGACAGACAGAGACAGACAGACAGACAGAGAGACACAGAGAGAGATTATCTGCCTCATTTTCGCCGTTAGATAGCTTTACATGACTGTAATCTGTTTCAATATACTTTAACAAAATGTCTTCAATCACCGATATGTGTGACGGGACATTAAACAAAATTCCTTCTCCACACGAAGGGGATTCAGACAATAGCAGCTCTACACATATTATGCTGAACTGCGAGATCGGATAAAAAAAAAAAAAAATCTCCACCTCTTTACCCATCAGGTGTCGGCCGTTACCTCTAAGATTCGAACCTGGGACCCTCAGTCTGAAAGTCCAATTAACCCCTTAATAACCACTCGGCTATTTCGAGTTAATTAATTAATTGAGCTCCACTTCACGGCAGGAGCCATAAGTACGTGGGAATTGTTCACAGAGCTTCAAGAATGTCAGCTTTTGCCAGTCGTCTTCAAACTCATTCTACTCGAGGTACGAGATACCTCCTCCCATGATACTTTCCCCTGTGGAGCAGGTACGAGATACCTCCTTCCATGATAAATTCCCCTGTGGAGCAGGTACGAGATACCTCCTCCCATGATACCTTCCCCTGTGGAGCAGGTACGAGATACCTCCTTCCATGATAACTTCCCCTGTGGAGCAGGTACGAGATACCTCCTTCCATGATAACTTCCCCTGTGGAGCAGGTACGAGATACCTCCTTCCATGATACTTTCCCCTGTGGAGCAGGTACGAGATACCTCCTCCCATGATAACTTCCCCTGTGGAGCAGGTACGAGATACCTCCTCCCATGATAAATTCCCCTGTGGAGCAGGTACGAGATACCTCCTTCCATGATAACTTCCCCTGTGGAGCAGGTACGAGATACCTCCTTCCATGATACTTTCCCCTGTGGAGCAGGTACGAGATACCTCCTCCCATGATAACTTCCCCTGTGGAGCAGGTACGAGATACCTCCTTCCATGATAACTTCCCCTGTGGAGCAGGTACGAGATACCTCCTCCCATGATAACTTCCCCTGTGGAGCAGGTACGAGATACCTCCTCCCATGATAACTTCCCCTGTGGAGCAGGTACGAGATACCTCCTCCCATGATAACTTCCCCTGTGGAGCAGGTACGAGATACCTCCTCCCATGATAACTTCCCCTGTGGAGCAGGTACGAGATACCTCCTTCCATGATAAATTCCCCTGTGGAGCAGGTACGAGATACCTCCTTCCATGATACTTTCCCCTGTGGAGCAGGTACGAGATACCTCCTCCCATGATAAATTCCCCTGTGGAGCAGGTACGAGATACCTCCTTCCATGATAAATTCCCCTGTGGAGCAGGTACGAGATACCTCCTTCCATGATACCTTCCCCCTGTGGAGCAGGTACGAGATACCTCCTTCCATGATAACTTCCCCTGTGGAGCAGGTACGAGATACCTCCTTCATGATACCTTCCCCTGTGGAGCAGGTACGAGATACCTCCTTCCATGATAACTTCCCATGTGGAGCAGGTACGAGATACCTCGTTCCATGATACTTTCCCCTGTGGAGCAGGTACGAGATACCTCCTTCATGATACTTTCCCCTGTGGAGCAGGTACGAGATACCTCGTTCCATGATACCTTCCCCTGTGGAGCAGGTACGAGATACCTCCTTCCATGATACCTTCCCCTGTGGAGCAGGTACGAGATACCTCCTTCCATGATACCTTCCCCCTGTGGAGCAGGTACGAGTATTCTCGCACCAACATATTGTTCTAATTTCGTTTATTCTTGCTTGGTACAAGTTGGCATTCTAAACCGAACCGTTTACGGATTCAGGAAGCATGATAACAAGTGTTGTTCGACCGATTAGATCATCAAATCTCTATTTATATTCGCCGTTTTAGTGAGCAACCGTGGGTTTTTTTTGTTTTTTGTTTTTCTGTAGTGGTCTCATGGATTGGTCCAGGGGAGTTATAGCAGGCGTGTAGCTGTGTGGTAAAATGAGATCATTGATAAATAAATACAAGGAATACGTTCACCCACCGTTGTTGAAGTTGATACATAAATACAAGGAATAAGTTCACCCACCGTTGCTGTAGTTGATAAATAAATACAAGGAGTACGTTCACCCACCGTTGCTGAAGTTGATAAATAAATACAAGGAGTACGTTCACCCACCGTTGCTGTAGTTGATAAATAAATACAAGGAATAAATTCACCCACCGTTGTTGAAGTTGATACATAAATACAAGGAATAAGTTCACCCACCGTTGCTGAAGTTGATACATAAATACAAGGAATAAGTTCACCCACCGTTGCTGAAGTTGATAAATAAATACAAGGAATAAGTTCACCCACCGTTGCTGAAGTTGATAAATAAATACAAGGAATAAGTTCACACACCGTTGCTGAAGCTGATAAATAAATACAAGGAATAAGTTCACACACCGTTGCTGTAGTTGATAAATAAATACAAGGAATAAGTTCACACACCGTTGCTGAAGTTGATAAATAAATACAAGGAATAAGTTCACACACCGTTGCTGAAGAACTGAGACTGGACTTGGAAGGGCATGAGGTGCACGAAGTTGAAGGTGAGGTCGACGTCCCGGAACTCCACAGTGACGGCCTCGGGCGTCCTGCACACGTAGGACATGCCCAGCGGGGTCCGGAACAGGTTCAGGTGCTCTGTGGCCACCCTCTCCACCGCCGCTGTCACCATGACAACCAACCAGATGAGCGTCAATAACAACTGATGACAAGAACAAATGACAGTAATAATGAACCGCCACACCAGAACAATATCAACGGTATCAACATCAACACCTACTGTCACGATCAACAGCAATAATGATAACAATGATGAGATTCAGAATATTAATCTTGTATTGATCTCCTTTTCGCCAAGAGCCATCTTGTAAGCGGCGCCATGTTGGCTTGGTGTGAACAACGATCCTGACTACATGCAAAGCGAATCAACATCACTCTTGCAAGCCAGCCCTGCTCCAAGAAGCTGAGTGTTGCCTTCACAGCAGCAGCAACAACAACAACAACACCAGTAACAAAGACAACAACAGTGACATGAACGTGCTTGTCTGCGCGGAAATTTGCGATCCTCAGCCTTGAAGACATATAGGTAACTAACTCATCACTTGATCAGTTAGATTACTGACAGGTTAATTACAGACTAACTCAGTCACTTGATCAGTTAGATTACTGATATAAGCATACACGTCTGTCCCCTTACAGATCATGGTGGCAAAAACATGTGCCGTCGGGTTGGGCAGAAAACGATATCGAGCCATTGCAAGGACAAAACAAGAGAGGTAAGGCTTTCAAGACTCACTTGTGATACACTCAAAACAAAACACAAGAGAGGTAAGGCTTTCAAGACTCACTTGTGATACACTCAAAACAAAACACAAAAAAAAATTATCGTTGAAATGTGTTCTGTATTTGTTATTATAAAGCTTCGGGTTGAAAAAAAGAAAAGAAAAAGGGGAACCCGGCATGTTCAGGTGGGAAGAAATCGTCTTACTCACTGCACACAGCGTCCATGAATGGCGTTCAAAAATTAACATTTCAGCATGCTTTTGTTAGGGGCGATTGCGGTGTTCCAAGTGATAACGCTTTTTAAATCATATCATTTTGGTGTATCTCGGGCATTTGAAAATTCTTTAAGGGCAATTAAGAATTCTTTAAAGTTCACGGTAAAGAAGACGTGGCTATCGCCGCAATCACACTGCAACATTTAGCCGCTTTTCTCTGGATCCAGATAAATGTACAAGTTTAGTTACACCCGCCGGAAAAGTACGACAATGTCGATTCAATTTCTCTTTTATGCTTATTCTAGTTAATTGACATCCACTTTCAAAACTTTTTATGCGGTAAACACGTCGATGATGTAATCTGTGTCACTGTATGTGTTCTGTCCAGAATTTGTATTCCTTTCCATTGGATAGCGAACAAGAAAATCGAGGTCACGCTGTCTACTCACTAAGCATCGCCAACGCTACTGCAACTGGGATTCGGTAATATGGTGTTTTCGGAATCCCGGAAAAGGCCTCAACAAAATAAACCGTTAAATGAACACGGGTTAATTCGGGAGACTTACAAACTCTTATTGGTATGACTGTGAAGGTTTCTTTCCTTAGATTTTTAAGCCAAATCTGGTATTGACGGACAAAGAATTTCCAGAGAAAATGGCAATGTTAAAGTTTACCACAGACACAAACAGACACAGACACACACAGACACAGACACAGACACAGACACACACACACACACTTCGTTTACACATGTGAGTCAAAAAGGAAGGGTAAGTATTACACAATGGAACAAAAAAAAAGGAGGGGTTAGAAAATACACAAGTGATCAGACCTGAAATCACAGCAATATGAAGAATGGGGGTAAAACAGAAATAAGGCAGACATATTCACACACACACACACACACACACACACACACACACACACACACACAGAGAGAGAGAGAGAGAGAGAGAGAGAGAGAGAGAAGGGGAGAGAGAGAGAGAGAGAGAGAGAGAGAATGGGAGACAGAGAGAGAAAGGGGGAAGAGAGATAAGGGGGGAGGGAGAGAGAGAGAAGGGGGAGAGAGAGAAAGGGATACACACACACACACACACACACACACACACACACACACACACACACACACACACAGGCAGGCAGTTACACAGACAGACGGACAGCAGTAGAAAATCGGCCATGGCTGGTGCAGAATTTCCAAGGGGTGGTACTGTTTATCTTTATTAGTGTGAAAATAACTCCTGTCATCTCAAAGGGAAGCTCAAACAAACAGACATCTCATAAACCCAATTTACAGGAAGGCGCATATCACAGAATGTGTAGCCATGTTATCATCACACATCACCACAGAATGTGTAGCCATGTTGGCATCACACATCACCACAGAATGTGTAGCCATGTTGGCATCACACATCACCACAGAATGTGTAGCCATGTTTGCAACACACATCACCACAGAATGTGTAGCAATGTTGGCATCACACATCACCACAGAATGTGTAGCCATGTAGCCATGTTGGCATCACACATCACCACAGAATGTGTAGCCATGTTGGCATCACACATTACCACAGAATGTGTAGCCATGTTTGCAACACACATCACCTCAGAATGTGTAGCCATGTTGGCATCACACATCACCACAGAATGTGTAGCCATGTTGGCATCACACATCACCACAGAATGTGTAGCCATGTTGGCATCAGACATCACCACAGAATGTGTAGCCATGTTGGCATCACACATCACCACAGAATGTGTAGCCATGTTGGCATCACACATCACCACAGAATGTGTAGCCATGTTGGCATCACACATCACCACAGAATGTGTAGCCATGTTGGCATCAGACATCACCACAGAATGTGTAGCCATGTTGGCATCAGACATCACCACAGAATGTGTAGCCATGTTGGCATCACACATCACCACAGAATGTGTAGCCATGTTGGCATCACACATTACCACAGAATGTGTAGCCATGTTGGCATCACACATCACCACAGAATGTGTAGCCATGTTGGCATCACACATTACCACAGAATGTGTAGCCATGTTGGCATCACACATCACCACAGAATGTGTAGCCATGTAGCCATGTTGGCATCACACTTTACCACAGAATGTGTAGCCATGTTGGCATCACACATCACCACAGAATGTGTAGCCATGTTGGCATCACACATTACCACAGAATGTGTAGCCATGTTGGCATCACACATCACCACAGAATGTGTAGCCATGTAGCCATGTTGGCATCACACTTTACCACAGAATGTGTAGCCATGTTGGCATCACACATCACCACAGAATGTGTAGCCATGTTGGCATCACACTTTACCACATAATGTGTAGCCATGTTGGCATCACACATCACCACAGAATGTGTAGCCATGTAGCCATGTTGGCATCACACTTTACCACAGAATGTGTAGCCATGTTTGCAACACACATCACCACAGAATGTGTAGCAATGTTGCCATCACACATCACCACAGAATGTGTAGCCATGTTGGCATCAGACATCACCACAGAATGTGTAGCCATGTTGGCATCAGACATCACCACAGAATGTGAAGCCATGTAGCCATGTTGGATTCACATATTACCACAGCATGTGTATACTGCAGACAAGCGTTATCGTGTGTTGGTTGTTTTTGGTGTGTGTGTGTGTGTGTGTGTGAATAGAATAGAATAGAATAGAATAGAATATTTTTTATTATCATAAAACCTTAAAGTTTATAAGACACAATGAAACATAAAAATGAGCATATTAAGAAGAGAAACATTCATGAACAAATTTCGCCAGTCTTGGCTGTATTTCTGTTAGAAGGATCAATTCACTAGGCTTTACATTTGGACGACATATATCGATTAGGAATATGTGTCTGTAAGTATTGTACTTTACACAATTGTCTAGAAGGTGAATTTCATCTTCTAAACTGTTACAAGTATCACACTGTCTTTGTTCTTTCGGTGTATTTTTATACCTTCCCTGTTCGATATGTAAGTCATGGGCGCTGATTCGTAACATGGTCAGTGCTTTCCTATGTTGTGTATTTGCTGTATTCTTTAAATACGGTTCAGTTTTATCATTTGTCACAGCGTTCTTGTAAAATGCTAATTTAGATGAACTGTCATGTTTCTGTTTCCAAAATTTTATATATTCATTTTCAAGCTTCTTGGATGCAGCATACTTTAATCTTTTAACACTAAAAGTGAACTGATTTTTTCCAAACATGATCTAATCCAGTGCTAGTTAATACATTTCTTGTGAAAAGTAGCCACTGAACATTTTCATTTGTTTGACGATACATGCAGTTATATGTTGTGTATACAAGTGAATTTTGAGGAAGCTGTAATATGTGTATCCAAGAGCCAATAACTTGACATATTATCTTTAGGCTAATAGGAAATCTTCCTAATTCTCCTAAAACGGAGTGTGTGTGTGTGTGTGTGTGTGTGTGTGTGTGTGTGTGTGTGTGTGTGTGTGTGTGTGTGTGTGTTTTGTGTTTTTGTTATTGTTGGTGTTGTTTTCTAGAAGGCTGCCGAGCGTAATATAAGTAATCGTATGATGGTGATCTACAATTCTGTGCGTAAAGAATAAGTTCCTTCAATGGAAAATACCTGCTAGTGTAGCGGAACGATTTAATAGTAGGATTATTACATCATACGGGCAGCTATGTAATGTAAACTATTATATATATATATATATATATATATATATATATATACATATATATATATATATATATATATATATATATATATATATATATATATATGTGTGTGTGTGTGTGTGTGTGTGTGTGTGTGTGTGTGTGTGTGAGGTAGTGACAGAAACAGAGAGAGATAGTGACAGAGACAGAGACACACAGACAGAGAGAGACACACACACACACAGAGCGTGTGTGTATGTTTTTCGTGTGTCTTCTTTCCCTGACAGCCTGTGCAAAGGCCCCATTTAGGACGACCCCAACACTGACCATGCCGATATATCTCTTTGTGATTTCTTTATGCATATCATATATATCATATGTCAACGGAGTAAACATAGTCCGGAATACAAAAAAGCGATGTACTCACAAAAAGGCGATGTAAGCAACAACAACAACAAAGCATTTTCTTCGCCCAGTTCACACACACGTGGAGTGACGGCCTAGAGGTAACGCGTCCGCCAAGGAAGCGAGAGAATCTGAGCGCGCTGGTTCGAATCGCGGATCAGTCACCGGTATTTTCTCCCCCTCCACTAGACCTTGAGTGGTGGTCTGGATGCTAGTCATTTGGATGTGACGATGAACCGAGATCCTGTGTGCAGCATGCACTTAACGCACATAAAAGAACCCACGGCAACAAAAGGGTCGTCATTGTAGAAAACCCCACTTCGATAGGAAAAACAAAACTGCACGCAGGATTTTTTTCTTACTGGGTGGCGCTCACAGTGTAGCGAGGCGCTCTCCCTGGGGAGAGCAGCCCGAATTTCACACAGAGAAATCTGTTGTGACAAAAAAGATTAATACAATACAATACAGTCAGTATTTTGAAGCCCGTTCAAGACGATTGCAACTTATCAGAGAACGCACGTTACATACACAGTAGAAAGCAATGGTCCGTGCCATATGCGGCAAATAAAACACGCAAAAAAAAGTTCCGTAGTTCCCAATGTGAAATGACATCATAACGTCGTGTGCATCATATTGGTGAAGATGCTGGAACACTGTTTTGACCCGCCTGTTCATCAGCCTCAGGTTCTGTGGGTGGGTGGGTGGGGAGTCCCACAAAAATGCAAGATAACAGGTATACAACAAATGAATCATTGATGTGCGTGCACTCTCAGAAAATGCAAGCGCATTGAGTCTCTCTTTCTCTCTAATAATAATAAATAATAATGGTATTTATATAGCGCTGGATCTTGTGCAGAGACAAATCAAAGCGCTTTCGCACCAGTCATTCACACGCATGCATAACTCTAAAACTGTAGAAACTAAAGACAAGGAAGGGCATGCAAGGGAGGCTATTTTGGGAAGAGGTGGATTTTAAGGCCAGACTTGAAAGAGCTGAGTGTGGAGACTTGACGAAGCGAAAAAGGAAGTTCATTCCAATCGCAAGGTCCAGAAACAGAGAAAGAACGGCGGCCAACAGTCGAGTGTTTGAATCTGGGTATGCGTAAACAGAGTGGATCCGAGGCCGATCGTAGTGAGCGAGATGGAGTGTAGAGGTGAAGGCAGCCGCAGAGATAGGAAGGGGCAGTTTTGTGAATGCATCTATAACATAGAGTGCTGATCTTGTACTTTATTCGGTGTGAGACAGGGAGCCAGTGGAGATGTTGCAAAAGAGGAGTGATGTGCTCAGATCTTTTCTTTCTGAGGACGAGTCGGGCAGCAGAGTTTTGTATGCGCTGAAGGGGCTGAATGGATGAAGCAGGCAGACCAGACAATAAAGAGTTACAGTAGTCAAGGCGAGAGAGAATGAGAGAAACGACAAGTCTAGATGTTGCGTCAGTGGACAGATATTTCCGGACGGCACTGATGCGTCGCAGTTGACAGTAGCAGGACTGACATGTCTGACTGATAAATTTTTGCATGGACAGTGTATTGTCAAGGACAACACCAAGGTTCCTGACTGACGTGGAAAGAGGGATGGATGTACTGCCAAGTTTGATTGTGTCAATTGTGATGGAAGACAGTTTTTGTTTAGTTCCTATGATCATTGCTTCAGTTTTGTCCGCGTTCAATTGTAACTTATTTCGAGTCATCCAGTTTTGAATGTCCAGGAAGCAGTTGGATGTTTCTTGCAAGAGCGACAACAATTTTTCAGGGGTATCACTCTTCTGGAGCTGAGTGTCATCAGCATAAGAATGATGACTGATATTATGGCGGTTGATAATTTCAGCGAGAGGAGCAGTGTACAGTGTGAAGAGCACTGCGCCTAAAACAGATCCCTGTGGGACTCCATGTTCGATTTTAACGGGTTCAGATTGGAAATGATCAACAGTGACATACTGGAATCGATCAGTGAGATAAGATTTGAACCAGTTTAGAACAGTGCCGTTGATACCAAATGTAAAATGAAG
>NC_134879.1:117709-120209 GCF_041734735.1 Babylonia areolata | reverse complement strand
ATTGGTGTACCTATCATGGACACCTTGTCATAGGTCACGACATATTGGTATACCTATCATGGACACCGTGTCACAGGTCACGACATATTGGTGTACCTATCATGGACACCTTGTCACAGGTCACGACATATTGGTGTACCTATCATGGACACCTTGTCATAGGTCACGACATATTGGTATACCTATCATGGACACCTTGTCACAGGTCACGACATATTGGTATACCTATCATGGACACCTTGTCACAGGTCACGACATATTGGTATACCTATCATGGACACCTTGTCACAGGTCACGACATATTGGTGTACCTATCATGGACACCTTGTCATAGGTCACGACATATTGGTATACCTATCATGGACACCTTGTCACAGGTCACGACATATTGGTATACCTATCATGGACACCTTGTCACAGGTCACGACATATTGGTATACCTATCATGCCACAGCACGATTCAACACACAGCAGGCGACAACGTTGAATGTGCCTTCAGTAAGACTACACTACATGTTGTCAATAAATGAATTGATGGATAACTAAATGGATAAGCAGGCATATAACTACATAAAAAGATGAATTAATAAATTGTAAATAAACGAATAAATAAATAAACTAATCAATCAATAGATTAATCAATCAATCGATCAATCAACAGATCAATGAATGAATACATAAATGAATAGACAAATAAGTAAATGAATAAATAAATAAATACATAAACGTCAAAACTAATAGAAAAATATATAGATAAATGGATGAATAAATAAATGAATAAATAAAATCAGTCCTCTTCTGGCCCTATGTGGTCGGCTGGACAACACGAAATAATGTCAATTACTGAAATAAAAATCGTGCTCTTTGTCAAAATATGCCAGACAGAATATCAGATGTACTCTGTCACAATTACGCATCGTGAAGGGAAAAAACAAAACATGACAGACAGAATATCAGATGTACTCTGTCACAATTACGCATCGTGAAGGGAAAAAAACAAAACATGACAGACAGAATATCAGATGTACTCTGTCACAATTACGCATCGTGAAGGGAAAAAACAAAACATGACAGACAGAATATCAGATGTACTCTGTCACAATTACGCATCGTGAAGGGGACAAAACAAACAATAAACAGGACGCTACGTTTTACTGTGAGTCGTTCTGTCTGCCAATTATGGCTGGCACAACACGAAATGTACGCTCAGCCAGACACCAAGTGTAAAACAAAAGATATGTAAACAGACAGATATGTGGGATCTATATGTATCCAGGCCCCTACGTTTTCCTACCAGTGTCGCCCTCTACGCCGGCACACACAACCAATGAGTACTAGGTTGTAAGTCACGTGGCAATAGAGAGAAATCTTCAAATAGAAACAGGATGTAATGACGCTGCAGAACACTTAGCAAGGATAACCCCAAATCGTACGTCTTTTTCGTTCAAGCAACTCGTGCTGCGTGGCGAATATTTCTGGTACGGCGTTTACCGCGGGGAAACGAAATGCCGGCTGACAGCGTCTGTGGGGTCAGTCCTGTAAACAGCATGTCACTAATCTCTCACAATACTGACGCTGCTTTTGACACACAAAGCCGATAAAAGCACAACAGTACTGGACCAAATCGAAAGAAACTAACAGCAAGTTTCCGAACTGCATGACTGCATCGCTGGAGAGGAGCTAATGCAAGGGAGGTAAGTCGGTTCAAAATTTGATAAGGTGTTTGTTTTGGTAGCTTCCCTTGGAATATGGCTTGTCAGTCAATTCAAAGCTTGACCAGGACGATTGTCTTCCTTTTACAATAATCTTATCAGTCCCGTAGAAAGTAATGTCCAACTTTCGAAAGGCACAAGGAGGTGTCAGGTGTTTGTTGGGGGGGCAAGGGGGGTGAGGGTGTGTGTGTCAATTTTGACTAAAAATTTCTTAGTTTCAGTTTCAGTTTCTCAGAGAAGAATCACTGCGTTCGGATGAATCCACATACGCCACACCACATCTGCTAGGCAGTTGACTGGCCAGTAGTATAACCCAACGCGCTTTGTCAGGCCTTGAGCGAATGCATATATATTTCTGTTCCTATCAAAGTGTATTTCTTCCACAGAATTTTGCCAGAAGACAACACTCGTTGCCATGTGTTCTGCAACCTTCTTCTTGACTAGCCAAAAATTATTCGAAGGGATGGGGTGGTAGGGGGGTGGGGGTGGGGGGGGTTCGGGGTGGGGCGGTCATTCGAGGCGAGACCAGAATATACCTGGATAAAGGGGTGGGGGAGGGAGGGGGGGGGGTGGCGGTCATTCGAGGCGAGACCAGAATGTACCTGGATAAAGGGGGGGGGGGGGGTGGGGGGTGGCGGTCATTCGAGGCGAGACCAGAATGTACCTGGATAAAGGGGGGGGGGGGGGGTGGCGGTCATTCGAGGCGAGTTTCAGTTTCAGTTTCTCAAGGAGGCGTCACTGCGTTCGGACAAATCCATACACGCTACACCACATCTGTTGAGCAGATG
>NC_134879.1:102709-112709 GCF_041734735.1 Babylonia areolata | reverse complement strand
CAGAGCTGTGGGGACTGAGCAAAGCTGTTCTTCACTGTAGAATCTGTACATTTGTTTGCCATCAAGAAATTTCTCGGTGTAGATATATGTACTCCGAATGATTTGGTACATGGGGAAACTAACACGTACCCTGTTTACTTCAACTCTGCTGCTCAGTGTATTCGCTTCCGGCTTAAGTTGTTAGAAATGGAAGAATTTCGGTTACCCCATAAAGCTTAGAGAAAGTTGTTTGAACTAGACAGTAGAGGGAAAAAAACTGGGTATCAGATATACGTGTTTGTTTGTTTGAGTACGGTTGAGTCTTGACCTGCGAAGATCCCTTCCTTCTATTAAGAAAGGGTGAATACCGTAGTCGCACCTTCTCGCCACGTTAATGTGGGTGTTTCCTCAGGGGGACACGGTGCAGGTTGTTTCAACCGACGCGGCACGGGAGCGAGCAACTGGCGCTATATCAAAACTAGATCTCGGCCTCTCCAATCAAGGAAAGCCGCAGCTAGACCAGTCTAGCATGGAGAGGGATGGGCTCCGCCATGCTTTTCTGCTCAAGACTCACCGCATGAATGACGACCACTACTCAACCCATACCGGCTCGGTCGTCACCCGAGTCAACAAGGACCGCGCCTTCCATTGCAAACCAGGGTGGAGGTGACAAATGTGCTACTGGTGGACCACACAACAACAAGCTCCGGGCCAGGAACAACATCTCTATTGGCACGTGGAATGTCAGAACACTAAGGACGCCAGGAAAATTGGAAGAACTGACACATGCAATGAACAAAATTAATATCGCTGGCACATCCTAGGACTCTGTGAAACACGATGGAAAAACATCGGTGAAATACCCACACTTGAAGGCCACAGACTATTTTACAGTGGTAGAGAGGACAAACACGAACATGGAGTAGGGTTCCTGATCCACAAAGACATTGTTAACACTGTCATGGGCTGCCGACCAATATCCAGCAGGCTCACTACCATCCGCCTGAGGGCATCCCCATTCAACATCACCATCATACAAGCATATGCTCCAACATCTGATCACAGCGATGATGAAGTTGAGGAGTTCTACGAACAACTACAAGAAACCCTTGATCAGACACCAAAGAAAGACATCATAGTAGTACAAGGTGACTGGAACGCCAAGATCGGAGAAGACGCCTACAACACTTGGAAGGGCACATGTGGACGATATGGTAACAACGCTACAAATGAAAGAGGTTAGAGACTCCTGGAATTTGCCTGCTTCAACAACCTGAAGATAACAAACACATTTGGACCACACAAAGCATCCAGAAGATGGACATGGCACAGCCCTGGAGGAGATCACCACAACCAAATAGACTACATCATGGTAAAGAAGCGTTTCCAGTCTAGCGTGAACATTGCCAAGACAAGAAGTTTCCCAGGAGCTGACATTGCAAGTGACCACGACTTGGTAATGATGACCTTCAAACTCCAACTGAAGAAAACAAGGAAACAAAGCTTCTCAAGACTGAAGTTCGACCTGGAAAAATTGAAAGATCCTGAAGTACAAGAGGCATTCCAAGCCATGATTGGTGGGAAATTCGCGCCACTCATCACTCTCGATGCAGATGACGCCGACCTGGATACACTCGTAAGCGACTTCAACGCAGCTGTAACTGAAACAGCCCAAACAACTCTTGGAAAACAACGCATCAGAAAGAAGCCCTGGGTCACGGACGACATCCTACAGCTGTGTGACAAACGTAGAGACCTGAAAAAGAAAAAGAATGAAGAAGAAGGGGCAAAACAGTACAAAGCAGTTAACACCGAAATCAAGAGAAGCATGAAGAAGGCAAGGGAGAATTGGATTGAAGGAAAATGCCAGGACATAGAGGAAAACCTGACAAGAAACAACAGCAAGAAAGCCTACCAAGTTGTGAAAGAACTTACCAACACAAGGCAAGGTAGAACTATGTCCAACATCCAGACCAAGGATGGAAAATGTCTAACAGAAGAACAAGACATCCTAAAGCGATGGACAGAATACTGCTCAGAGCTATACAACATACAGACCACAGGTGATCCAGCAATACTGAATGTTCCACCAGCCACTGATAACAGTAATCACCCCATACTCCGTGAAGAAATAGAGGCAGCAATAGCATCGCTGAAAAAAGGGAAATCGGCAGGAGTGGACAACATCCCATCAGAACTGGTCCAAGCAGGGGGTGAAGTTATGATAGATGTGCTACTGAAAATCTGCAACAAGATCTGGCAAACAGGGGAATGGCCCACACCGTGGACACAATCACTGATCATCACCCTCCCCAAAAAGGGCAACCTCCAGCAGTGTCAAAACTACCGCACCATCAGCTTGATTAGTCATCCCAGCAAAGTCATGTTGAAGATCCTGCTTAACAGACTGAAACCACAAGCAGAAAACATCATTGCTGAAGAACAGGCAGGTTTCAGACCAGGAAGGAGCACAACTGAACAAATCTTCAACTTGAGGTTGCTATGTGAGAGGTACCATCAACACCAACAAGACCTCTACCACGTCTTCATTGATTTTAAGAAGGCATTTGACAGGGTCTGGCATGCAGCTTTGTGGGCTACCATGAATCTGTACAACATCAACGCCAACCTGATCAGACTGATACAGCACCTCTATGACAAAGCCACCAGCGCCGTCTACCTCAACAATAGCATCGGGGACTGGTTCAGAACCACAGTCGGAGTGAGACAAGGCTGTCTACTCTCCCCAACACTCTTCAACATCTTCTTAGAAAGAATAATGACTGACGCACTGGAAGAGCATGTAGGAACAGTCAGCATAGGCGGCAGAACAATCACAAACCTACGTTTTGCCGACGACATTGATGGACTGGCTGGAAAAGAAGAAGAACTGGCAAGCCTGGTCAAACATCTAGACAAAGCCTCCACATCGTATGGAATGCAAATCAGTGCGGAGAAAACCAAACTGATGACTAACAACACCAACGGCATCAGCACTGACATCAAAGTCAACGACGAAAAGCTTAAAACAGTCCACAGCTTCAAATATCTGGGAGCAATCGTGTCAGATGAAGGATCTAAACCAGAAGTACTCTCGAGAATTGCCCAAACAACAATGGCACTCAACAAGCTGAACACCATCTGGAACAACAAAAACATCGCTCTCAGCTCAAAAATCAGACTGATGCGTTCCCTGGTTATATCAATATTGCTCTACGCCTGCGAGACTTGGACCCTGACTGCAGACATCGAGAGAAGAATCCAAGCTGTCGAGATGAGATGCTTTCGTAGACTACTTGGCATCTCCTACAGAGACCACATCACTAACACGGAAGTGAAGAACAGAATCAAGCAAAGTATTGGACCCTACGAAGACCTTCTGTCCATAGTGAAAAAACGCAAACTTAGGTGGTATGGACACATCTCCCGATCATCTGGTCTTGCCAAAACGTTCCTGCAAGGCACCGTACAAGGAGGCAGAAGGAGAGGACGGCAGAAGAAGAGATGGGAAGACAACATCCGGGGGTGGACAGGCTTGACGCTCGGTGACGCCCTGAGGAAATCAGAAAACCGTGAAGAGTGGAGAGGGGTGGTGGCCAGGTCAGCAGCGGTGCCCCAACGGTCTGAACCCAGACTACGGGAGAGGTGAAGGTGAAGGTGAAGGTGAGGTGACGTTTGGTTGAACCAGGGTGTTGGTAACATAAATGGATTTACCAATGTTTTTAGACAGCGTTTGATTGATTGTCGATGGCAGAAATGGCATGATCATATTCAAGGTAGTGAAAGATTTAGCATGTATAGAAGATTTTGCAATACACATAATATAAAACTTTAATTTATGCTCAATATAGATAAACATTTAAGATGTATAACCACAAACTTTAGGTTAGGTGTATGTGATGTGGCTGTACATTATTATAGATACAGAGAACGTAATGAAAGATCTGATTTGTCCATTGTGTAAAACATTTAAAAAAAGATGAATTACATTTTGTTTTATGCTGCCCAGTACTTAGTAAGATTAGACTAAAGTTTATTCCACACAAGTATTACCAATATGCGTGTGCCTTTAAGTTAAGTCTTCTGATGTCATCCACGAGACAACGTGACCCGCATAATCTCTCATGTTTCTTATATAAAGCGTTCAAACTTAGAGAAACTGTCATCTCGTAGTCGGGTCATGAACTATTGTTTCTCATGTCAAGTGTTATTTTGTTGAATTTTATTCTTGAATGTTTTGTAACATTATTTGTTCACTTACCCCTTCATGAGGGGCCATGGCCTGATGAATAAACCATTCGCATTCTCTCTCTCTGACAGGAATTACAGAATGTTTGGCGAGAGACAAACAAGTAACCAGGCACACAAACAAGACAAAGTCTATCTCTCTATGTTTGTGTGTGTGTGTGCGTGTGTGTGTGTGTGTGTGTGTGTGTGTGTGTGTGCGTGCGTGCGTGCGTGCGTGCGTGCGTGCGTGCGTGTGTGTGTGTGTGTGTGTGTGTGTGTGCACGTGCATGTACTTGTGTGTATTACCTGATGTGATTGTTTTCTTTACTACCGTGTTGTTAGTCAGTTTACTTCTGTGCGTGTATACGTGTGGCTGTTCCTAAGTACTTCTGTGCGTGTATACGTGTGGCTGTTCCTAAGTACTTCTGTGTGTGTACGTGTGGCTGTTCCTAAGTGCTTCTGTGTGTGTACGTGTGGCTGTTTCCTAAGTGCTTCTGTGGGTGGGGGGGGGGGGGGGGGGGGGGGGTGTAAATCAGGCGTGGAAGGCTATGTCTTGTTGCTGACAGATTTCAGTTTCAGTTTCTCAAGGAGGCGTCACTTCTATCGGACAAATCCATATACGCAACACCCCATCTGCTAGGCAGACGCCCGACCAGTATTGTTACCCAGACCTTGAGTGCATGCCTGTTATAGTTGTGTACATGATCATCAGAGTGGATTTCTTCCACACAATTTTGCCAGAGGACAACACTCTCCCCGCTGTGAGTTCTTTATCGCTGCGCCAAGTGCGTGCTGTACATGGGGCCTCTAGTTATTGTCTCATCCCAATGACTACAAGTTTGATTTCTGCCACCCCCACCCCCCTGGCAAACTTGGCAGAGTAAGGGTGAGTGCGGGAATAGAACCCAGACATCCATGGACATTTCACTGACAGACGAGCACCTTACTCCTTATGCCACCTTCATCCTTGTAAGATGCTGTAAGACTGACGTCACTGAAGTGATGATGTGTCAGAGAGAAGGACAAGGTAGAGGTGTATCACAGTGATGATGTGTCAGAGAGAAGGACAAGGTAGAGGTGTATCACAGTGATGATGTGTCAGACAGAAGGACAAGGTAGAGGTGTATCACAGTGATGATGTCTCGGAGAGAAGGACAAGGTAGAGGTGTATCACAGTGATGATGTGTCAGAGAGAAGGACAAGGTAGAGGTGTATCACAGTGATGATGTGTCAGAGAGAAGGACAAGGTAGAGGTGTATCACAATGATGATGTGTCGGAGAGAAGGACAAGGTAGAGGTGTATCACAGTGATGATGTGTCAGACAGAAGGACAAGGTAGAGGTGTATCACAGTGATGATGTGTCAGAGAGAAGGACAAGGTAGAGGTGTATCACAGTGATGATGTGTCAGAGAGAAGGACAAGGTAGAGGTGTATCACAATGATGATGTGTCGGAGAGAAGGACAAGGTAGAGGTGTATCACAGTGATGATGTGTCAGAGAGAAGGACAAGGTAGAGGTGTATCACAGTGATGATGTGTCAGAGAGAAGGACAAGGTAGAGGTGTATCACAGTGATGATGTGTAGGAGAGAAGGACAAGGTAGAGGTGTATCACAGTGATGATGTGTCAGAGAGGACAAGGTAGACGTGTATCACAGTGATGATGTGTCAGAGAGAAGGACAAGGTAGACGTGTATCACAGTGATGATGTGTCAGAGAGAAGGACAAGGTAGAGGTGTATCACAGTGATGATGTGTCAGAGAGAAGGACAAGGTAGAGGTGTATCACAGTGATGATGTGTCAGAGAGAAGGACAAGGTAGAGGTGTATCACAGTGATGATGTGTCAGAGAGAAGGACAGGGTACAGGTGTATCACAGTGATGATGTGTCAGAGGACAAGGTAGAGGTGTATCACAGTGATGATGTGTCAGACAGAAGGACAAGGTAGAGGTGTATCACAGTGATGATGTGTCAGACAGGACAAGGTAGAGGTGTATCACAGTGATGATGTGTAGGAGAGAAGGACAAGGTAGAGGTGTACCACAGTGATGATGTGTCAGAGAGAAGGACAAGGTAGAGGTGTATCACAGTGATGATGTGTCAGAGAGAAGGACAAGGTAGAGGTGTATCACAGTGATGATGTGTCAGAGAGAAGGACAAGGTAGAGGTGTATCACAGTGATGATGTGTCAGAGGACAAGGTAGAGGTGTATCACAGTGATGATGTGTAGGAGAGAAGGACAAGGTAGAGGTGTATCACAGTGATGATGTGTCAGAGAGAAGGACAAGGTAGAGGTGTATCACAGTGATGATGTGTCAGAGAGAAGGACAAGGTAGAGGTGTATCACAGTGATGATGTGTCAGAGAGAAGGACAAGGTAGAGGTGTATCACAGTGATGATGTGTCAGAGAGAAGGACAAGGTTGAGGTGTATCACAGTGATGATGTGTCAGAGAGAAGGACAAGGTAGAGGTGTATCACAGTGATGATGTGTCAGAGAGAAGGACAAGGTAGAGGTGTATCACAGTGATGATGTGTAGGAGAGAAGGACAAGGTTGAGGTGTATCACAGTGATGATGTGTCAGAGGACAAGGTAGAGGTGTATCACAGTGATGATGTGTAGGAGAGAAGGACAAGGTAGAGGTGTATCACAGTGATGATGTGTCAGAGAGAAGGACAAGGTACAGGTGTATCACAGTGATGATGTGTCAGAGAGAAGGACAAGGTAGAGGTGTATCACAGTGATGATGTGTCAGAGGACAAGGTAGAGGTGTATCACAGTGATGATGTGTCAGACAGAAGGACAAGGTAGAGGTGTATCACAGTGATGATGTGCCAGAGGACAAGGTAGAGGTGTATCACAGTGATGATGTGTCAGACAGAAGGACAAGGTAGAGGTGTATCACAGTGATGATGTGCCAGAGGACAAGGTAGAGGTGTATCACAGTGATGATGTGTCAGAGAGAAGGACAAGGTAGAGGTGTATCACAGTGATGATGTGCCAGAGGACAAGGTACAGGTGTATCACAGTGATGATGTGTCAGAGAGAAGGACAAGGTAGAGGTGTATCACAGTGATGATGTGTCAGAGAGAAGGACAAGGTAGAGGTGTATCACAGTGATGATGTGTCAGACAGAAGGACAAGGTAGAGGTGTATCACAGTGATGATGTGTAGGAGAGAAGGACAAGGTAGAGGTGTATCACAGTGATGATGTGTCAGAGAGAAGGACAAGGTACAGGTGTATCACAGTGATGATGTGTAGAACAGAAGGACAAGGTAGAGGTGTATCACAGTGATGATGTGTAGAACAGAAGGACAAGGTAGAGGTGTATCACAGTGATGATGTGTCAGAGAGAAGGACAAGGTAGAGGTGTATCACAGTGATGATGTGTCAGAGGACAAGGTAGAGGTGTATCACAGTGATGATGTGTAGGAGAGAAGGACAAGGTAGAGGTGTATCACAGTGATGATGTGTCAGAGAGAAGGACAAGGTAGAGGTGTATCACAGTGATGATGTGTCAGAGAGAAGGACAAGGTAGAGGTGTATCACAGTGATGATGTGTCAGAGAGAAGGACAAGGTAGAGGTGTATCACAGTGATGATGTGTCAGAGAGAAGGACAAGGTTGAGGTGTATCACAGTGATGATGTGTCAGAGAGAAGGACAAGGTAGAGGTGTATCACAGTGATGATGTGTCAGAGAGAAGGACAAGGTAGAGGTGTATCACAGTGATGATGTGTAGGAGAGAAGGACAAGGTTGAGGTGTATCACAGTGATGATGTGTCAGAGGACAAGGTAGAGGTGTATCACAGTGATGATGTGTAGGAGAGAAGGACAAGGTAGAGGTGTATCACAGTGATGATGTGTCAGAGAGAAGGACAAGGTACAGGTGTATCACAGTGATGATGTGTCAGAGAGAAGGACAAGGTAGAGGTGTATCACAGTGATGATGTGTCAGAGGACAAGGTAGAGGTGTATCACAGTGATGATGTGTCAGACAGAAGGACAAGGTAGAGGTGTATCACAGTGATGATGTGCCAGAGGACAAGGTAGAGGTGTATCACAGTGATGATGTGTCAGACAGAAGGACAAGGTAGAGGTGTATCACAGTGATGATGTGCCAGAGGACAAGGTAGAGGTGTATCACAGTGATGATGTGTCAGAGAGAAGGACAAGGTAGAGGTGTATCACAGTGATGATGTGCCAGAGGACAAGGTACAGGTGTATCACAGTGATGATGTGTCAGAGAGAAGGACAAGGTAGAGGTGTATCACAGTGATGATGTGTCAGAGAGAAGGACAAGGTAGAGGTGTATCACAGTGATGATGTGTCAGACAGAAGGACAAGGTAGAGGTGTATCACAGTGATGATGTGTAGGAGAGAAGGACAAGGTAGAGGTGTATCACAGTGATGATGTGTCAGAGAGAAGGACAAGGTACAGGTGTATCACAGTGATGATGTGTCAGAGAGAAGGACAAGGTAGAGGTGTATCACAGTGATGATGTGTCAGAGGACAAGGTAGAGGTGTATCACAGTGATGATGTGTAGGAGAGAAGGACAAGGTAGAGGTGTATCACAGTGATGATGTGTCAGAGAGAAGGACAAGGTAGAGGTGTATCACAGTGATGATGTGTCAGAGAGAAGGACAGGGTACAGGTGTATCACAGTGATGATGTGTCAGAGAGAAGGACAAGGTAGAGGTGTATCACAGTGATGATGTGTCAGAGAGAAGGACAAGGTACAGGTGTATCACAGTGATGATGTGTCAGAGAGAAGGACAAGGTAGAGGTGTATCACAGTGATGATGTGTCAGAGAGAAGGACAAGGTAGAGGTGTATCACAGTGATGATGTGTAGAACAGAAGGAGAAGGTAGAGGTGTATCACAGTGATGATGTGTGAGAGAGAAGGACAAGGTAGAGGTGTATCACAGTGATGATGTGTAGGAGAGGACAAGGTTGAGGTGTATCACAGTGATGATGTGTAGAACAGAAGGACAAGGTAGAGGTGTATCACAGTGATGATGTGTAGAACAGAAGGACAAGGTAGAGGTGTATCACAGTGATGATGTGTCAGAGAGAAGCAAGGTTGAGGTGTATCACAGTGATGATGTGTCAGAGAGAAGGACAAGGTAGAGGTGTATCACAGTGATGATGTGTCAGAGAGAAGGACAAGGTAGAGGTGTATCACAGTGATGATGTGTCAGAGAGAAGGACAAGGTAGAGGTGTATCACAGGGATGATGTGTCAGAGAGAAGGACAAGGTAGAGGTGTATCACAGTGATGATGTGTCAGAGAGAAGGACAAGGTAGAGGTGTATCACAGTGATGATGTGTCAGAGAGAAGGACAAGGTAGAGGTGTATCACAGTGATGATGTGTAGAACAGAAGGAAAACCCGAGGAGAGACAGCAAATGGGCCGGGGTTGTCGGGGGGTAGGGTTGGGGGAAGTGGGGTCTTCATCCACAGATACAACTCATCCATTCCACCCACCCGCCCACATAGCTTCCCTCAGCTGAAGGCGCTTTGCTTGGAGATTTCTATCAGGGTGGAGGAACTGTGGAACCAATGAAATCGATCGTTCTATCCACGGAGGAATTCCCCAAGGATTCAATCAGTCTGTCTCCGTCCCCGGTTTTCGTCTGTGTGTCTGTGTGTGTGTGTGTGTGTCTGTCTGTCTGTCGCTTTTTTTTTCTCAATTATCATTCTTGCCCAGAGGGCCAGATGTAAACAAGTACTTTGTGTTTATTCCTTTACCCTCGTAAAATAAAATTTCGTTCGTTCATTAGTTCGTTCTCTCT
>NC_134879.1:62709-97709 GCF_041734735.1 Babylonia areolata | reverse complement strand
GGTGTCTACGTCAGATTTCCCGATGGAGAGCACAGCAGCATCGCACTCCCTGGAGGAAAGCTCTGTTCCAATTTCAGAGCTGAAGTCCTGGCCATCAAAACAGCAGCAGAATTCCTCTCCTCCTGTGGAAAGCCCCTTGGCAGCATCTCCATCTTCACTGACTCCATGTCCACACTCCAGGCCCTTGACTCCCCAGATCCTGGTCCACTGATCCAGTCCCTAAGGCCTCCATCACAACCCTTACCCAAACAGCCCCAACGACCCTCCAGTGGGTGCCTGCACATGTAGGCCTCCCAGGCAACGAGCGTGCAGACCACCTTGCTAAGGAAGGAAACCAGCTCACACAGCCAACCATTCCTGCCACGTATGAGGAAGCAAAAACTCTCCTCCGCAGCGGATTCCGAAGAGGCTGGGTCACCCTGAACGGAGGCTACCAGGCACACCAAGATCCCATCAGGACACTGGAGAGAAGACACCAGACTACCATCTACCGCCTTCGCACATGACACTGCGGCCTCCGAGCACACCTGAAGAGGATTGGAGTGGCAGCCACATCCCTATGTGATTGCGGCCAGGCTGCCCAGACCCCATCCCATATTCTCCAAGACTGCCCCCTGTATGAGAAGATGCGGCAGCAGTCCTGGCCTGGGAGTGCTGACCTCAACACCAAGCTCTGGGGGACGGCAGCCGATCTTCACCGGACGTCCGAGTTTGTGGCATCCCTCGGACTTCGACCCTGACTGCGTAGCTGTCGAACGCAAAGAAGAAGAAGAAGAAGCCTACTGTCTACTGTCTGATCGCGATGCTTACTGACGATATACAGAAAAACATCTCTTTTAAAACGTTGAATAATACACTGTAAGTTACTGGAGTCCGTCTACTGTTTCTCTAAGTGTATCATTTACAGACGATCTGTTCCGTTTAATGTTGTTTTTTATCGTCTTCCAGACATCAGTCCATCCCTACCCTATCATTTATTCTCCTTATTTTGTCAACAACAATAATAATCAGCAATGACGACCTCCTGGCTGTACTGCAAAGAAGAGTAACATAGATCAAATCCAAACAAAAAGATGAAAATGATTTTTTTTTCACATTTGAATGACAAAAGAGAAGCAGTACACACACACACACACACACACACACACACACACACACACACACACACATATATATATATATATATATATATATATATATATATATATATATATATATATATATATATATATGGCAGGTAATGAGGTTCTTCCTGGATGAGGACAGAATGGCAAGTAATGAGGTTCTTCCTGGATGAGGACAAAAATGAGGTTCTTCCTGGATCAGGACAGAAATGAGGTTCTTCTTGGATGAGGACAGAATGGCAGGTAATGAGGTTCTTCCTGGATCAGGACAGAAATGAGGTTCTTCCTGGATCAGGACAGAATGGCAGGTAATGAGGTTTTTCCTGGATGAGGACAGAAATGAGGTTCTTCCTGGATGAGGACAGAATGGCAGGTAATGAGGTTCTTCCTGGATCAGGACAGAATGGCAGGTAATGAGGTTCTTCCTGGATCAGGACAGAAATGAGGTTCTTCCTGGATGAGGACAGAATGGCAGGTAATGAGGTTCTTCCTGGATGAGGACAGAATGGCAGGTAATATCCTACTGGTGTGTCTTTGTCTTTGTGTGTGTATGCGTGTGTGTGTGTCTGTCTCTTTGTCTGTTCAAAAAAGTGGCATGATAACACAATACAAACAACATCTTGCTCTGGCTGATGATGGAACGGAATGAGGTGTTGGTGAAATGTCAATCATGTCTGCGGTAAAGACAGACAGATGGACAGACGGACCGACACTCAGAGAAAGACGTTAAAAAAAAAGAACAAGAAAAAAGAGAAATAATATAAGCAACGAGAAACAGACGCAGCCTACGAGACACATTTTCTGTTCTTGATGACAGTGGTCGGGATAATGATTACAACGACAATGATGATGACGACGACGTCAATTATATATGACGACAACGATAACGAGTTACAATATGGACATACGTGTGTTGTTGTTTTTTGTGTGTTTCGGGGGAGAGGAGGGCTGGGACGGGGAGTTTGGTTGGTTGGTTGGTTTCTTTCAGCAGGAAGTGACCGTAACTATGTTCATGTCAAGCTGTTTGTTTCTTTCAGCAGGAAGTGACCGTAACTATGTTCATGTTAAGCTGTTTGTTTCTTTCAGCAGGAACTGACTGTAACTGTGTTCATGTCAAGCTGTTTGTTTCTTTCAGCAGGAAGTGACCGTAACTGTGTTCATGTCAAGCTGTTTGTTTCTTTCAGCAGGAACTGACCGTAACTGTGTTCATGTCAAGCTGTTTGTTTCTTTCAGTAGGAAATGACCGTAACTGTGTTCATGTCAAGTTGTTTGTTTCTTTCAGCAGGAAATGACCGTAACTGTGTTCATGTCAAGCTGTTCCTTTCCTTAAGCAGGAAATGACCGTAACTGTGTTCATGTCAAGCTGTTTGTTTCTTTCAGCAGGAAGTGACCGTAACTATGTTCATGTCAAGCTGTTTGTTTCTTTCAGCAGGAAATGACCGTAACTATGTTCATGTCAAGCTGTTTGTTTCTTTCAGCAGGAAATGACCGTAACTGTGTACATGTCAAGCTGTTTGTTTCTTTCAGCAGGAAATGACCGTAACTATGTTCATGTCAAGCTGTTTGTTTCTTTCAGCAGGAACTGACCGTAACTGTGTACATGTCAAGCTGTTTGTTTCTTTAAGCAGGAAATGACCGTAACTGTGTTCATGTCAAGCTGTTTGTTTCTTTAAGCAGGAACTGACCGTAACTGTGTTCATGTTAAGTTGTTTGTTTCTTTCAGTAGGAAATGACCGTAACTGTGTTCATGTCAAGCTGTTTGTTTCTTTCAGCAGGAAATGACCGTAACTGTGTTCATGTCAAGCTGTTTGTTTCTTTAAGCAGGAACTGACTGTAACTGTGTTCATGTCAAGCTGTTTCTTTCTTTAAGCAGGAAATGACCGTAACTGTGTTCATGTCAAGTTGTTTGTTTCTTTAAGCAGGAACTGACCGTAACTGTGTTCATGTCAAGTTGTTTGTTTCTTTAAGCAGGAACTGACCGTAACTGTGTTCATGTCAAGTTGTTTCTTTCTTTAAGCAGGAAATGACCGTAACTGTGTTCATGTCAAGTTGTTTGTTTCTTTAAGCAGGAACTGACCGTAACTGTGTACATGTCAAGTTGTTTGTTTCTTTAAGTAGGAAGTGACCGTAACTGTGTACATGTTAAGTTGTTTGTTTCTTTCAGTAGGAAATGACCGTAACTGTGTTCATGTTAAGCTGTTTGTCTCTTTAAGCAGGAAATGACCGTAACTATGTTCATGTCAAGCTGTTTGTCTCTTTAAGCAGGAAATGACTGTAACTATGTTCATGTCAAGCTGTTTGTCTCTTTAAGCAGGAAATGACCGTAACTATGTTCATGTCAAGCTGTTTGTTTCTTTCAGCAGGAAATGACCGTAACTATGTTCATGTCAAGCTGTTTGTTTCTTTAAGTAGGAAATGACCGTAACTGTGTTCATGTTAAGTTGTTTCTTTCCTTAAGCAGGAAATGACCGTAAACTGTGTACATGTCAAGTTGTTTGTTTCTTTAAGCAGGAAATGACCGTAACTGAATACATGTTAAGTTGTTTCTTTCCTTAAGTAGGAAATGACCGTAACTGTGTTCATGTCATGTTGTTTCTTTCTTTCCTTAAGCAGGAAATGACCGAAACTGTGTTCATGTCAAGTTGTTTCTTCCTTTCCTTAAGCAGGAACTGACCGTAACTGTGTTCATGTCAAGCTGTTTGTTTCTTTAAGTAGGAAGTGACCGTAACTGTGTTCATGTCAAGTTGTTTCTTTCTTTAAGTAGGAACTGACTGTAACTGTGTTCATGTCAAGCTGTTTGTTTCTTTCAGTAGGAAATGACCGTAACTGTGTTCATGTCAAGCTGTTTGTTTCTGTAAGTAGGAATTGAGCGTAACTGTGTACATGTTAAGTTGTTTCTTTCTTTCCTTAAGAAGGAAATGACCGAAACTGTGTTCATGTCATGTTGTTTCTTTCTTTCCTTAAGCAGGAAATGACCGTAACTGTGTTCATGTCATGTTGTTTCTTTCTTTCCTTAAGCAGGAAATGACCGTAACTGTGTTCATGTCATGTTGGTTTTCTTTCCTTAAGCAGGAAATGACCGAAACTGTGTTCATGTCATGTTGTTTTTTTTTCTTTCCTTAAGCAGGAAATGACCGTAACTGTGTTCGTGTCATGCTGTTTCTTTCTTTCCTTAAGCAGGAAATGACCGTAACTGTGTTCATGTCATGTTAAGTTGTTTGTTTCCTTAAGAAGGAAATGACCGTAACTGTGCTCATGTCAAGCTGTTTGTTTCTTTAGTGTTTGTTTCTTTAAGTAGGAAATGACCGTAACTGTGTACATGTGAAGTTGTTTGTTTCTTTCCTTATGCAGGAAATGACCAAGCAGTTCAGCGAATAGTGAAGATGTTGATTATGATGATGAAGATGATTGTGAGACAGGTGAATTGATGGACGACGGACAACGAAGAGCGATGGTACTAACGATCTCAATGGACATCTATCCCGACTACGCATCACTGATTAGCAACAAAGGATGCTTACAGCCACCTCTTGATAAACATAGAGAACACATATCATTGAAACACTAACGGCAAAGACAGCCCCCAGGCAGCAAAATAAAACAGAAGCGGCATCACCAATCACATTGCATGCAGTGCAAATGAATACAAGGAATATGCCGAATGCTGTAAAAATGTATTCGAAAGTAAAATTGAATATCATGCGAACACAGCGAGAGAGAGAGAGAGAGAGAGAGAGAGAGAGAGAGAGAGAGAGGAGGGTGGGGGGAGAGAGAGATCTGTAAAATAAACACGCCATCACAAAAACGATTTCCAATAAGCATGCACGAACTGAAGGTATTGAACCCAGTCTGTTCTTTTTCCATTTGAAATGATGAATTTGATGTCAGATTAAAATGCATGTACACGCTCAGATGAGGCGATGTATTTGATTGTTTCAAAAACCGAAGAAGAATACAAGAACATGAATGACAAGAAAAATAACAACAACAACAACAACAACAACAACAACAAACAAACAACAATGGGTGGAACTGAGTAGGAGCGTGTGTGTGGGTGGGGTGGGGTGGGGGAACTGTGAGAAAGTGTAAATGTCCTGTGTGTGTGTGTGAGAGAGAGAGAGAGATTGGTGGGGGTGGCGGGGGGGACCTGTGAGAAAGTGTAAATGTCCTGTGTGTGTGTGAGAGAGATTGGTGGGGGTGGGGGGGAGCTGTGAGAAAGTGTAAATGTCCTGTGTGAGAGAGAGAGAGATTGGTGGGGGGGGGGGAACTGTGAGAAAGTGTAAATGTCCTGTGTGAGAAAGAGAGAGAGATTGGTGGGGGTGGGGGGGAGCTGTGAGAAAGTGTAAATGTCCTGTGTGAGAAAGAGAGAGAGATTGGTGGGGGTGGGGGGGGGGGGAGCTGTGAGAAAGTGTAAATGTCCTGTGTGAGAAAGAGAGAGATTGGTGGGGTGGGGTGGAGCTGTGAGAAAGTGTAAATGTCCTGTGTGAGAAAGAGAGATTGGTGGTGGGGTGGGGTGGGGGGGAGCTGTGAGAAAGTGTAAATGTCCTGTGAAAGAGAGAGATTGGTGGGGGTGGGGGGAGCTGTGAGAAAGTGTAAATGTCCTGTGTGAGAAAGAGAGAGAGATTGGTGTGTGTGTGTGGGGGGGGGGGGGGGGGGGGGGGGGGGGCGGGGGGGAATACAAGCTGACAGTGAAGACATTAAATCAAACTTTCTAATGAAAATGTCATCAACCCCAAATGCTTCTGACTATGTCGTTATTATATATATATATACATTTAGTATTACTATATTTGTATATATACTGCTTTTTATGCACATGCTCCCACACTACCATTGACTACAACTACCTCGTGCACTCAATGCTCCATACTGTACAAGATGTACAATTTCCCCTCCAACAGTGTAATACCTGGGACGCTGACGTCATCAACCATCGAAACGTCTGTGTCGTTTTCTGACGTCATGTCCTGGTCCTCGCTGACGTCCTCATATTCATAATCATATTCGTCATCATATTCATCGTCATCGTCAACGTAAGCTGGGGTTGTTTCGTTAGTGACATCAGTGTCTGTGAAGCTGGTGTTGCCTTGGTTTGCTGTTACATCTTCTTCGGCAGTGACGTTAGCTGTGTCGTACTCATCCGTGACGTCGTCCTCATAGTTCCAGTCCTCATCCTCCCACGCATCAGCATCGTCAACATCATCAACATCGGTCCCATGAACAGCCGTCACGTTAGTCATGTCAGTGGCGTTAACTACAGTTACGTTGGACATATCTCCGTCAATGTTATCGTCCATGGTCTCTGTAACGTTGGCGGCGGTAGGAGCAAGGCCCAGGTTGGAAGTGGGCGCGGTGTCTGATTCCGAGGCAGTGTCGTTTCCTGCAGGGGCATAGCCGTCTAGGGGTGTGCCTTCAGCGGGAATATCATCAAAATGCCAGTCCTCAGCGGTGCTATTTGCTCCGAACGTGTCTTCCGGGTGTGAACCTTCAGTGGGGATGTTATCAAAAGGAGTATCTTCTTCAGTGGGTGCATCTTCATCCGTGGGGATTTCACCGAAAGGCGTATCTTCCGGGGGGGTATCTTCTTCAGTGGGGATGTCCTCAAAAGGAGTATCTTCTTTAGTGGGTGCATCTTCATCCGTGGGGATTTCACCGAAAGGCGTATCTTCCGGGGGGGTATGTTCTTCAGTGGGGATGTCCTCAAAAGGAGTATCTTCTTCAGTGGGTGCATCTTCATCCGTGGGGATTTCACCGAAAGGCGTATCTTCCGTGGGGGTATGTTCTTCAGTGGGGATGTCCTCAAAAGGAGTATCTTCTTCAGTGGGTGCATCTTCATCCGTGGGGATTTCACCGAAAGGCGTATCTTCCGTGGGGGTATGTTCTTCAGTGGGGATGTCCTCATCAAAAGGTGTGTCATCCCTGGGTCTGTCCACAGGAAGGGTGTCATTAGTATAGGTGAAATTGGCAGCCACTTCAGAAGGGTATCCCTCAGTACCGTCAAGATAACCACCTGTGGGAGCACCGTCGGTAGGTACGTGGGTGGGGGGGTCCTCGGCGGGAGGATCCTCCTCGCTGGCAGCAGGATCCCCAAAGGCTGTTGCCTCACCGGAAACATTCTGCGAAGGGTGATCTATGGACATCTGAGCAGTGTCATTCCCTGTGCTCACTCCCCCGTCTTGACTTTGTGGCCCAGGTGATGTTCCCTCTGCTGTGAGTGTGTCGTTGAACGGTGAGGTGTCGGACGAAGGTAAGGTCTGGTCCTCAGCTTCAGAAGCCTCTGTGGTGGTGGTGTTAGTGAAGGTGCTGCTGCCGTTGTATGGGGCACCTGTTGTGTCTTTAAGTTCAACTGGAATCAAGGGGAGGGGTTAGCAGCATGTGTAGCTCGGAACAAGGTGGTGGTATGTCTACATCGTGCAGATATTCTAAGGCCCACTAACACCAGGAACAAACTGAAAACAGCATCACTCTTTCCGTCATTTGTAAAGGGAGGAAGAAAGAAAGAAAAGTCAGCTACTGCATGTGACAGGAAGAACAATAATAAATAAACACGACCATTATTTTTGACTCACTAGGTGAAGAAAGAAAGTGAGTCTATGTTATAACCTTGTGTTCAGTTTTGTGTGTGTGTGTGTGGCCATGGTAAACTTTAACGTTGCCATTTTCTCTGGAAATACTTTGTCTGCCAATACCAAATTTGTCTAAAACAGTAGGGAAAAAACTCTTCAATCATACCAAACAGGTTGTAAGTCTCCCGAAATAAGCCGTATTTCCGGATCATTAGCGGTTCATTTCGTTGAGGCACATTCCGGATTCCGAAAACACTATATTACCAATTTCTAGTCTCCAGAACGTAGGCTATGTTTGGTGAGACGACGGCATGACCTCGTTTTTCTCGTTTGCAATTAATGGAAAAGACATGCAAAATCTGGACAGAACACATACAGTGACACTACACCATTCACTTGTTTACTGCATATATTTATTCTAAAGTGGATACTGAAATCAACATGAAAGAAAAAAATGAATCAATCTTTTCTTTCAGTTTCGGTCAGCCTGTAGCAGACTGGCTTGTGCAGATCTATAGAAAACAGCTATGTAGTGCGCTGTGCTTGAAGCGATTGCAACATCTCCATTACCGCCGAATTAAAAGAATTTCGTGAACAATCGAGATAGAAATAAAAATTTAAAAACACACAAAAACTTGATTTGAACAGTGTTATTATGTCCAACACAATTACATCTTTATCGCTCAAAGAAACACATAGCTTTCAATATTAGAGTTTTGGTGCTGTGGCAGTAGGGCCTGTGGTACTGACACTGAGTCCAGCCACAACGTAGCGATACCCACGTAATCACGCTCATGTGTCTCAGTGCTGGATGGTGTTTTATCTAATACTTTAAGTCACAGCGTAGATTTCCCCCAGGATTAAGTCTGTGCAAGATCCAGCCCTCACGCCCCCCCCCCCCCCCCCCCCCCCACACACACACACACACACACATCCATCCCCCCGCACACACACACACAGACCCATCCCCCACTCCAAAAAAAAAAAAAGCAACAAACAACAAGAAAAAGAAAACCAAGCAGGGAATACAAAACAAGAGGACAATTTGCGACAATTTTTTTTCCATATTATCCACAAACGTGTGTGCGGAAAGAATCAAGGACGTTAATGGGGGCTGCACCAAGTCTGACTGAAATACAACAAACACAGAATGACACACATAGAAAGCTGAGCATGACTAGTTCAAGCATAGTCACGATCACAACAATAATCCACAATATCGACTATTCAAAGCTTCACACAGCATGTATCTTTTGCTTTCACTCGAAAACTACTAGGGACTTTAACTCACTATACAACATCCACGATATATACAATGTAGCAATCATCCCGAACAACAACAACAACAACACACACACACACACACACACACACACACACACACACACACACACACATATATATATATATATATATATATATATATATATATATATATATCAGAAACTCTTCTGTCAAAGTTGATCCAAACATAAAGCTGATAAATTCGCTGTATTCTCATTGGCTTTCAAAAAATATACGTGTGGCAAATAATTTTCACACAATCAGCGCGCTGGTTTACAGAATTAGTACTGGATTCGATCCTCGGTTCCGGCGCACCTGATGGATTAAGGGTGGGGATTTTTCCTTTCTCCCAGGTCAATATGTGTGCAGACAAGCTAGTGTATGTACGTCTTCATCTTATACATATATATCTCTCTCTCTTTGGTGTCCCATCGCCCCAAATTGCCTCTGACCTCTTTAACTTCCATGTATATATATGCACAAGATTAAATATGCATGCTAAAGATCTTGTGATCCATGTCAGCATTCTGCGGGTTATTGAAACAAGAGGATGTCCAGTGATGCCTACCCCCGAAAACGAAGTATGACTGCCTATCTGGCTGGGAAAAATACGGTCATGCACGTAAAAAGCTTACTTGTACACACCAGTGAACGAGCGAGTTGCGGTCAACAAATGCAGAAGAAGAAGAATTTTAATGCGCAGAACTTTCAGTTTCTTAAAGCCGGAAAAAAGCCTGTAAATGTGTCACAATATTCACAACCATCACAGAAAACAAAGAAAAGATTCCACCCCCTTTCACAAGACAAAGAAACTATTTCGCTAAAGGATAATCAAACCCTTTCCTTGAAAAAGTTGACTTTGATGTTACAAATATCCACACCAGCAGCATACACACATGATGAAAGAAAAAAAGTGTGCACTGGAAGCACAAAGCAATGAGGTGGGGTGTGGTATCAACGAAACATTCAAACAAAATTAGAAAAGCTTTATGAACCAAAGAAATGAAGGTCTGACCTCCAGCTGACGTTGAATTATCCGGATCTGCAACTGTGCTGCTGGATTCTCCGCTGACTCCTTGTCCTGTGAAGATGAAGGAAGCATCGTGTGAGACTATTTGAAACAATATACAGGATCATACACATCATCACCATCACCATAATCACTGTTGTTGGCTGTCGCTATTTTGAATATCATAATTGCCAGAAACATAACTTACTCATAACTGAAAAAAACATGTCAGTTCTGAAACTGACTTGGGGAGTGGGTGTGGAGAATATCAAAAGGATATCATATTCATTTGAATAAGTCTTAGAGCTGGCAATGACACTGGTGCACAGAGACAGACAAACACATTATTCAGGCAACAATTACACGCGCGCGCGAGCGCACGCATACGCACACTGATACACTGACACACTCACACAGACAAAGACATAATACACAGACATACACACACACAGATACACACACACACACACGTTCGTCCGCCCGCGCATAGACACACATGCGCGTGCGGGCGCGTGCACACACACAAACACACGTGTGCGAGAAATAAAACAAACATATTTGACCACTCTATGGAATGCTGGCGATTTAAAAAAATCGTTTCATAAGACCAGTATCGCACTGATTCAATTTGTCAGTGCAAGGAGGGGAAGGGGGGAATTTAGACACTGAAGCCGCGTGCGAGCATATCAGAGTGGAAAGTATGGAATAACAGGCAAAGGGGTCCGTCCGATTCCGAGTTTTCCTACCCGTGAGCCGAAGAGAGCCCAAGATTATGTCAAACAGTTAATCGAAACAACGTTAGAAAGACAAAGTCCCACGCCTTTACCCCAGTCCACGGAATATTTCAGTGGAATAAAAGCTATTGAAACTAACAGAACAAGAGTACCACCCAAGTACATTTTGGTTAACGTAAACAAATATCAAAGAACAATCATTGTTTTTGTTGTTTTTTTTCTTCAGGTTACACATTCCCAAGGTCGGGCACAGGAATCAAACAGGCAGACAGACATACGTACATGTGAGAGAGACAGATGTACAGTATGTGTCATTATTGGAGCAAATAACCACTGATATATATATATATATATATATATATATATATATATATATATATATATATATATATATATGTGTGTGTGTGTGTGTGTGTGTGTGTGTGTGTGTGTGTGTGTGTGTGTGTATATATATATATGCGTGTGTCTGTGTGACTGTGTGTGTCTCTGTGTGTCTCTGTGTGTCTGTGTCTGTGTCTGTGTGTTTCCTTTTCAGATATATTGATGAAAAAATCGGCAGTTTTTGTTCCTTATCCATAATCAACTTGAAACTAAAACTTCTCAACACTGACAGACAGATAAACAGGGAACGACATCTGTTGGTGGATGGATAAATACAATACACGTCGATGTGCAGCCAGCCACACAGACAGACAGACAGGTAAATAAGCAGACAGACGGACGAATGAACTGACGCAGAGACGGACAGACAGACAGAGAAACAGATATATGGATAGATAGATAGATAGATAGATAGATGGATGAACGGACGAATGTGCGGACGTACAGACGCTTGTACAGATAAGAGAAATGGGTAGACAGACAGACGTGTATAGATAGATAGATAGATAGACAGACAGACAGACAGACAGATAAATAGATAAATAGACAGACAGACAGACAGATAGATAGACAGATAAATATATAAATAGATAGATATATAGACAGATAGACAGACAGACAGACAGACAGATAGATAGATAGATAGATAGATAGATAGACAGACAGATAGATAGATAGATAGATAGCACTGTGATTGATGAGTGAGCGGACTGACACAGCAATAACTCCTGCCGTACATGTACAGTTCTAAACAGACCAGGGTCACATTTAGACCACACGTGTTCCCACCATTCTCATTTGCCACACAGTATATCACACACACACACACACACACACACACACACACACACACACACACACACACACACACACACACACACGTACGCACGCACACACACACACACACACACACACGTGTCAGTTTTGTGGGAACATGGTGACAATTGCACCTGTCGCGTATATCACACACACACACACACACACACACACACACACACACACACGCACACACACACACACACACACGCACACACGCACACAAACATACACAAACAAACACACAAACACACAAAAACACACACACACACACAGATGCACACACAGTCAAACCTATTGCTGATTGCAGGGGGCGTGGGTTGTTCGTTTGTTTGTTTTTAGTTTTTTTTTATTCATTCATTTATTTATTTATTTATTTATTTATTTATCGATTTATTCATTTATGTTTAAGTTGATATACAGCACCTTCTTCGATTTTCATCTTTTTTCTTTATTTTCGGGGGGAGGGGGAGGAGGTTGTTTGTTGGTGCTAGTTTTTGTTTTGGTTGTCGTTTTTTGGTGTGTGTGTGTGTGTGTGTGTGTGTGTGTGTGTGTGTGTGTGTGTCTGTGTGTGTGTCTGTGTCTGTGTGTCTGTCTGTCTGTGTTTGTGCCCATGTGTCTGTATTTGTGTGTATATGTATGTATGTGTCTGTCTGTATATCTATCTGTTTGTGCTTTTCTAGATATACACCATGCACAGGCTACGGTATTTATTCAGCCTCCTTCCCGTTAGCCACATGGCTTTGCTGTGACAGCTGACACCCCCCCCCTTGCTCCCCCCAACCACCCCCCACGCCCCCCAGCCACCCCCCCACCCCCACCCCCCAAGCACGACACAGGTGGCCTTTTATGGCCCTGCTTGCTCTGTCACACTCATCAACAGTGATGAGCACACAGTGTATTATAGCGGGACTGGCTGGGTGGGTGTAGCTGTGACATTCCTTACCACAGAAAGGGAGACAGACAGACAGACAGACAGAGAAACACACACACACAGTGTATTATAACACGACTGGCTGGGTGAGTGTAGCTGTGACATTCCTTACCACAGAAAGAGAGACAGACAGACAGACAGACAGACAGAGAAACACACACACACACAGTGTATTATAACACGACTGGCTGGGTGAGTGTAGCTGTGACATTCCTTACCACAGAAAGAGAGACAGACAGACAGACAGACAGACAGAGAAACACACACACATACACACACACACACACACAAACACACACACACAGTGTATTATAACACGACTGGCTGGGTGAGTGTAGCTGTGACATTCCTTACCACAGAAAGAGAGACAGACAGACAGACAGACAGAGAAACACACACACACAGAGTGTATTATAACACGACTGGCTGGGTGGGTGTAGCTGTGACATTCCTTACCACAGAAAGAGAGACAGACAGACAGACAGACAGACAGAGAAACACACACACACACACACACACACACACACACACACAGTGTATTATAACACGATTGGCTGCTGGTAATGCACCAGACTAGTAAGCCAGTGTCTGCGGGTTAAGTCCCGTAATTATATGTCACGAGGTTTTTACCTCCACCCCCTACTTCACCGCTAGATCTTTAGTGTTGGTCTGGGTGGTGGTTATTTGGATAAGACGATAAACCGTTCGTAAAAGAACACAAGGCAACTTCAAGGGTTAAACCTGGTAAGAGTTTGGTGAAAAATCAACTCGGATAGTAAAACAAATTAAGACACTTGCAGTCAGAAAAAAGAATAAAGGTCGTGCTTGTACTGCAGGGACACGATTTTACCAAGGTGACCAGCCCGACGTTTACAAAAGGAATAACTATGTTGTAACAAAAAGTAATACAATACAATACAATACAATACTATACTATACTGTACTATACCATACCATAGTACTATACTATACTGTACTATACTATACTGTACTGTACAAAACCATACCGTACCGTACCGTACCTTACCGTACTCTACTCTACTGTACTGTACTGTACCGTACCGTACCTTACCGTACTCTACTCTACTCTACTCTACTGTACTGTACCGTACCGTACCGTACCGTACCGTACTCTACTCTACTCTACTCTACTATACTGTACCGTACCGTACCGTACTCTACTCTGCTCTACTCTGCTCTACTCTACTCTACTCTACTGTCGTTTCAGACCCAGTGTTTTTTGCTTTGCTGTTTCATTTGTATTATCAATTACAAATGGTGCTCCTATCTTTTTTCTCACGTTTGTTCCGTGCTACAAAATTCAGATTCCATCTCCGAAATTTTCATTTCAACTACGATTGTTTTAGCGGTAGTAGGTTAGTTTATTTTCGTTGTTGTCTCCTTGCGCTGTTGGGGTTTTTTGTTTGTTTGTTTTGGGTTTTTTTAACTTGTTTTATTCCAGTCCACGGTATAATGTGGTAAGCAACCACATTCATATGCTTAACATTTGGATTCTTTTGAAAACAAACACACAAATTCTTTTTCTTCTGCGTTCACTCATATGCACACGAGTGGGCTTTTACGTGTATGACCGTTTTTACCCCGCCATGTAGGCAGCCATACTCCGTTTTCGGGGGTGTGCATGCTGGGTATGTTCTTGTTTCCATAACCCACCGAACGCTGACATGGATTACAGGATCTTTAACGTGCGTATTTGATCTTCTGCTTGCATATACACACGAAGGGGGTTCAGGCACTAGCAGGTCTGCACATATGTTGACCTGGGAGATCGTAAAAATCTCCATCCTTTACCCACCAGGCGCCGTCACCGTGATTCGAACCCGGGACCCTCAGACTGACAGTCCAACGCTTTAACCACTCGGCTATTGCGCCCGTCCAAACACACAAATAAAAACCAACATAAAACTGTTCCTACATATAAGGGCAGAATAAAGGCGAGGGGTGTGGCAGTACATAAACGTGAAAAAAGAAGAAAAGGGTTGAACTATGCAGTGATCGCTACATTCATGTATGAGCTGGGCTCAGTTGCATTGCAATGAGCCGACATAAAAGTGTGTGGTTACAAAATACTGTCTTCAGCGGGGATTGCAATAGGTCAGGCCTAAAGAATATTACGGTACATGGAAATGGTAAGAACAATATCGCCTTTTCAAACATTCACATTTTCAGCATATACATTTCAAATGTGGGCTGAGTAATTAAAGGTTGTATCAGCTGTTCAGAAGAAAAAACTTAGCCACAGTCTTTAGGAAGCGGAAACAGACTATGTAAAAACACAAGCTTGTATGGGAACCATTTATTCTATAAAAAAAAAAGAAAAATTAAAATCAATATATCGTAAGTTTATTCGTGCTATATATTTTTACGTTATTTTACCTACATTTCAGCTTACAAAGAAATGCACGCAAATAGACGATTATGATTTGACACACACACACACACACTCTCTTTAAATCTATGCTTCGATTGCAAGTGCCGCAGGACCTGTGCCGGACACTATCCACAATTTTCAGTCAGCTGTGGACACGTGTGAAAGACTACCGAACACTGCCAACACCAGTCAAACTTGGCGCTGTGAGACAACTGAAGTGAAACTGTCTTGAATACTATTTCCATTTTTTTTTTATCCCTTAGTTTTTCATTGCGTATTCTAATTTCTGATCTTTTCTGGTGTTGATTGTCATATTGAATGTCTTGTATTAATTAGGTGAACTACTGATTGTATTCTGATATACTGATTGTGTTTTGTTTGTACCTTTGTGGGCTTTTTTGTTGTTGTTGTTTTGTTGTTGTTTTTTGTTTTTGTTTGTTCGTTTGTTTGTTTTCTCCCGTTGGCAACCTATTTTCATTTATTTTTCATTGTTCATCAAAGAAAACAAAAATGAGCACAAGCCAAAATGTATGGCCATCTAAAGACGGTCTTAGAATCACACATTTAAATATAAATCACGCAGTTAACAAAACTACAGAAATAACCTCCCTTTTAAGTAACCATGGAAAACCTTTTCATATACTTGGTCTCTTTGAATCAAGACTCTCGGAACATATCTGTGATGCTGAGATGTACATCCCAGGCTATAACGTTATCCGTAATGACCCTACAAAAGCCAGGGAGACTGGTCTACTCCTCTATGTCAGCGAATCCCTCACATTTAAGCGTCTACCATATCTTGGACAGCACGATGTAGAATCAATGTGGATAGAAGTCAAATTGAAAAACACCCCTTCCATTTTAATCGCGTTCTGTTTTAGAAATCCGGCAGAACGGGTAAACTGGTTAGATAAATTCACCGAAATGATGGACGCGGCCACGTTAAAATCAAAGGAAATCATCTTACTTGGAGATTTCAACACAGACCTTACCAAAGCCAGTACACAGTGGAACGCGACAATAAGTCTGTTTAATCTACATCAACTAATCAATACACCCACTAGAGTTATGCACAATTCACAGACGCTCATAGATCACATATACACTTCCAATAAGAACAATATATTAGCAGCTTGCGTTCCGATATTCAACTCCAGTGATCACTACCCAGTTTGCGTCACAAGGGGAAAAAAGGGAGTAAAAATTCCCAAATCAGGCCATAAGACAATAGCATATCGTTGCTACTCTAAATTTAATGAGCAGCTCTTTATAAATGATGTGAGTAGCTCCAAACTTTCATCGGTATATGATATAACAGATCCCGATCTTGCAATAGAACACTGGATCGAAATATTTACAGAAATATATAATAAACACGCTCAAAAAACAAAATGCATGTTAATCACAACCAGACAAAAGAGGCAAAACACTATACATAGTTTTCCTTCCATCCAAATTAAAGGTGAACCCATTGAACAGGTCAGTGATCACAAAGTTCTGGGGATTATAATTGACAACAATCTCACTTAGAATCCTCACATAAATTCCCTTTGCAAAAAGACAGCCCAGAAAACCCATCAGCTATCCAATATCAAACATTTCCTTGACCTTCATTCACGGAAATTATTTTTTCAAGCACATATTCAGTCTACGATAGATTATGCATCAACACTATGGGATTCCGCAAGTGCGAACACCATGAAGCCATTACAGAATCTTCATAAATGGGGGCTCAAGCTGGAACTCCTTAAAAAGACTTCCCTTTTAGACTCAGACTATAAACAAGCGAATATTTTCCCACTAATCCGTAGATTAGAGTACAATAAAGGAATCATGATGCAAAAGATTATGACAAGTAATGCACCACCAACATTAATAGACAAATGTTCTGTAAATTCATCAAGGAATCCCCCCAAAGTCCATATCCCAATTCCAAGAACTGACTTGTTCAAATCCAGTCTAGTCCGCACAGGCGCCACCCTATGGAACTCAATCCCAGAAACAATTAAACAACACCGTTACCCAACCACCTTCAAAAAACATTGTCTGTCCCACCTTATGCCATAAAGTGTAATGTAAATCGTTCATTTTAATACTGTTTATCAAATGTGTATGGTTGACCTCCCTCACCCTCCATCCTCCACTGATCTGTAGTGCAGTGTGTGTTGTGTGTGTTGTTTCCTTCAGTTGGTTCAGTTTTTCATACATTTTACAGCCACCATGCTTGTACCTGTGTGTGTGTGTGTGTGTGTGTGTGTGTGTGTGTGTTGTTGTTGTTGTTGTTGTTGTTGTTGTTGTTGTTGTTGTTGTTGTTGTTGTTGTTGTTGTTGTTGTTGTTTGTTTTGTTTTGTTTGATTGTTTGTTTTGTTTTTTGTTTTGTTTGTTTGTTGTTGTTTTTTTGTTTGTTTTTGTTTTGTGTTTGTTTTTGTTGTTGGTTTTTTGTTTGTTTTTGTTTTTTTTGTTTGTTTTTTGTTGTTGTTTTTTTGTTGTTTTTTTTTTGGGGGGGGGTTGGTTTTTTTGTTTGTTTGTTTTTTATTTTATTTCATTTTAATTTTTTATTTCATTTTAATTTTTATTTCATTTTATTTATTTATTTATTTATTTATTTATTTATTTATTTTTCTTCCCTGTTATGTATCTCTACTAACACTATGCTTTCATGCTTTCATTTTATTTAGTATCGTGTAGTGTGGACCCTATTCAGGGCGGGGACTGGATGTAAAAAGCACGCCAGTGCTTATCTATTATCCTCGAAATAAAGAATGTGTCTTGTCTTGTCTCTCTCTCTCTCTCTGTGTCAGTTGGTAAGGATGTAGTATCTTACACCATGTTAAACCATTTGCCAGAAAACTGGTTGATTATATTACATACATTATTTCAAAAGTGCTGGGAATGTGGACAAATCCCTGAGGTATGGAAAACTTCCATTGTAACTCCTGTATTAAAACAGAGTAAACCTCGAACAGAAGCTTCGAGTTATAGACCTATTTCGGTTACCTCCCACGTTGGGAAAGTCATGGAGAAAATTGTAAATATTAGAATGGTGTATTACTGTGACAAAAATAACATAATTCCGTCAGCTCAAACTGGATTCCGGAAAGGAAGATCTACAATTGATCATCTGACCCGTCTCACTACCCAAATTAAAAAACAGTTTTCTAAGCGAAAAAGTATCCTTGCGTCCTTCTTCGATCTTACTAAAGCTTATGACCGAGTGTGGCAAAGCAGACTGTTATTTAAGCTGAAACAAATTGGTCTGTCGGGTCATGTTTATGACTATGTTAAATCCTTTTTAAGTGGGAGATATATAGTGGCAAAAGTGGGAGTAACTTTATCAACCTCTAGGCCTATAAACATGGGAATCCCGCAGGGTTCCATTATTTCTCCATTGTTGTTCAACATTATGCTTTATGATTTACATACATGTTTTTCATCATCTACTAAGCTGGCTCAATATGCTGATGATATTGCTATATGGATTCAGACATCCTTGAGGAAAAGGACAAGCCTACATTACATAAATTATGTACAGAAACATTTTCAGGGTGAACTCGATAGACTGAGTAGCTATATGCAATCTAATGGTTTTGAGTTTTCTGTAGAAAAAACACATTTGATCCTCTTTAATAATGGTTATAATCCTAGCAAACTACCACGTTTTTTTTTAGGAGGACGTGAAATATTTTTCAAGTCGGAAATCAAATTTCTTGGGATCCTATTTACTTCAAAACTAAACTGGAAGAAACACATTGATTCAATGGTGACTAAAGCAGTTAAAAGTTTAAATTTCTTAAAAATTGTAAGTCACTCTCCTTGGGGACAAGACTCCAAAATTCTTTTACATTTAGCGACATCTCTCGTAAGATCAAGATTGACCTACGGTCAAGAAATTTTCTTTTCTGCCCCGCCGACGTTCCTAAAGAAGCTGCGAATAATTGACAGTAAAGCTGTGAAACTGGCTTTAGGGGTACCTGTGCATACTAAGACCTCATAAGCTTGCGGGTATTCTACCACTAGATGAAATCAGAAAATTAAGTTCTGCTAAATATATTGTGAGATGTACAGCAGTGGATGATTTTGAGGAATTAAATATTAGGTCTGATATTGATTTTCCAAAAAATGCACACAATAATTCAAATCTACAAACCATTCGCACATATGTGTCAGATATTTTAAATTCTTCAGACATTGATTTGCATGATATGGCACCTCGTGTTCTGGTGCCACCTGTCCCTCCCTGGGAGTTAACAAAAGCAAACGTCAACATATGTGCTTCTGACACAACAAAAGGAGAATCTCCACATATAATAGCAGCATCTGTCAGAATTGAATTAGAAGAAAATTTTGATTATCATTTAAAAGTTTACACTGATGGCTCGGTCCTGGATGATAGCAGTGCAGGATCTGCTTTTGTCATTCCTGACCTAAAAACAGAAAAATCATATTATTTAGGTAAGGGACATTCAATTTTTACAGCTGAATTGGTGGCCATCCTTATGGCTTTAAATCATCTTGTTGATATACCAATCATAATAAGTAATATCCTATTTTGTGTTGATTCTCAATCTGTCTTAAAAGGTTTGCTCCTTTTTGAGAATAATCAAAGAGAAGATTTATTTTTTGAAATTAGGTATTTATTGCACTCCCTATTTGTGAAGGGTACAAATGTTGATTTTTGTTGGATACCATCCCACACTGGATTCCGTTATAACGACCAAGCAGATAGGGCAGCAAAAAGGGGAGCAAAAAATCATATAGATAGTATAAAAGTATATTGCCCATTGTCATACAAGGAAATAAGCAATATACTAGAAAGAGACTTTTATAGGTGCTTGAATTCAAGTCTAAAACCTCGTCAGTTGACTCTCTCAGACTTTGGTCCGATTCGCAGACCAATTCTGAGCTTAGCTCTCAGCCTATTATCAAATTCATTACGGACCAAGTATTGTTCTAATGTCAAGTGTATATGCTTTAATAACCTGACAATTGAGCATATAATTTTTCACTGTAGCTTGATGAAGCCTTTTGTACACGAAAGTGTGTCTTCACAAGTGACTGAGAACGTTGATGTTTTTGACTTTTTGCATTCATTATCAGTTGTTTCGCTTGTCAGTTTAACGACTTCTCTTTTACGAAGTCCTTTAAGTAATTTCCTGTAACTGTATTTAGAGGTTTTTTGTTTGTTTGTTTGTTTGTTTGTTTGTTTTGTTTTTCTTTCAAATTTCACCCACATTTTTACCCTCATTTGCCCAGTTTCCCCAAACCCTCCATTCATCCACATCTCCCACCCCTTCTAACCGATAATACTCAGATGTATTCATAAATACTTTTACAAAATGTCTTCAATCACCGATATGTGTGACGGGACATTAAACAAAAATTCCTTCCTACACACACGCACACACACACAGACACACACACACACACACACACATATTCACGCAAACACACAAACTAACACACACGCATAGATAAAGAGATAGACCAATATACAGATCCATAAACAGACGTGACAGACAGATGGACAGACAGACAGACAGATGGATAGATAAAATAACTTGATGGTTATGTTGTTGTTGTTGCTGTTGTTTGCAAATGAGGACGACAGGCGAGAGGCAAAATGTAACATTAATTACCAGTTCGTTTTAATTAGCCATTTAGCAGGTGTGATCATAACAGGAATGGCGGCAACAGCATTAGCAGCGGCAGAAACACAAAACTGAAGCGGTGGGTGGTATGATGATGGGAGTAAAATGATGTCTTTCCAGCACGTGCATATGTCATAACAGCTTCTAGCACGTGCATATGTCATAACAGCTTCTAGCACGTGCATGTGTCATAACAGCTTCTAGCACGTGCATGCTTTGTATAGGTCAATATATTTGTAGCATCTGCCCTATAAGATATCTGCCCTAAAATTCTTATCCTAAAACGTAGCTGTCGGTTGTGACAAAAAGTGGGTCAATATATTTGTAGCATCTGCCCTATAAGATATCCGCCCTAAAATACTTATTCTAAAACGTAGCTGTCGGTTGTAACAAAGAGTGGGTCAATATATTTGTAGCATCTGTCCGACAGATATCTGCCCTAAAATACGTATCCTGTCTGTGTACAAGATAACAGCTTATAATGCAGCACAGTACACTAGCCTACAATTGTAGCCTATACAATGCAGTTCAATGTAATACAATACAATACTGTCACTGACGACATAATGATTCCGCTGTTTTTATTTTCTTTTGCGTTTATGGGGGGGGGGGGGGGGTTCAAATCCGTCTCATTCCCAGGCGAAGTTGGCGGAGGCTGGTGGGTCGCTGAATTATTTTTAGAGACGGGTACACGTGTTTCTTATGTGCGTGCACGATGTTTTTCATCGTGCGTGTTCCCCTTGGTGGCTGGGCGTTCGAGTGTGGAGAAAGATCGTGTTGTTGTGTCATGTTTTCGATGTTTTATAAGTGTCTCGTGCAACTGAACGAAAAAAAAAAAAAAAAAAAAAAAAATATATATATATATATATATATATAGGAAGCTTAGTGAGCAGAGTGAGCGGAGTACTAATACTTCAAATGCTCCTCGCCGGTTTTTCCCGGTCTTCACTCGAAGGGAGTCAGTCCTTGGAGAAGGACGGTGATGGAACCAGCGCTTAGCGGCTGCGATTCGTTCTACCCTCTGTAAACGACTTCATGTCCGCCAGATGGGACTGTTCTTCGTTTCTCTGTTTCTGTGTCAGCACCCGTTGGTTCATCTACAGAACACTGTGCGTTGGCCAGTGGCTGGTTTTGTCCTCAGTCCCGTCAGTGAGTCTCCACAGTTGTCAGCATCGTGGTCTGGGGTTCTGCCTGGCGCGCGTCTTCGAGGTGTTGGTGCTTCTGTTCCAGTCGTGGTGCAACGTCCAGGTAGGAGCCTGTATTCCAGACCTGTTACCCATGTATTGTTTTCCTTCGTCGTGTTTCTTTGTTTCGTTTGTATTTTCTGTCTCCTATTTGTCGTGACCTACCTTTAGTCATTTCTGCAATGGTTGTTTATTGTGGAAGTTATGAGCCTGTGAAGGGGCGATGAGTTGTCACGTGTTGCTCAAATGTTATCTTTATATAATATGAATGGAAATGTAAGGAATAAATATTGAAATTTGAGAATTGGTCAGGAGCTACATTTTTATGACATTGTCTGCCCAGGTTAGTTTTATTTCAATGGAAGGGGGGTAATATAAGATCTTGATTTTCACATGTTCATGACAATTTTATTGGATATTTTAAGGTTTAAGGAGCACGTCCAGCTAGACGCCATGAGTTAATATTGGTAGTAAGTTCATGCTTGTGAAAAAAAAAAAAATACTGCTGAATATGGTAAATGATTTGTATTTGACATGTGAAACATTGGAAAGAAAGGGAGATAATTGTTGGTCTATTTTTACGGCATCGAAGCGGTGAGGCGTGCGGAAAGATGCGGGCAACCATTGATAAAATAGCAACTATAAGCGTATACTTTTCTTAATATTTGTAAGAAATTTGATATCTCTTGAAATGTCATTATTCATCAATGGTTAAACGTTCGGCCAGTTTCTGCAAGCGAATTAAGACCCGAGCGTAGATTTTGCCTTCAATGCTGAGAAGTGAGATGCCTATGTAGTTGTTGCAGTCGCTCCTTTCACCCTTGTTTTTGTAGAGGGTGATAATCTTGGCGTCCATCATGTCCTGCTCCTTCATTCCAGCACTGACAGAGGACCGTATGTATAGGATGCAGAAGAGTAGTCTTGCAATGTTTAATGAGGTCTGGGGGAATTCCGTCGCTGCCAGGTGCCTTGCCTGATGTCAGGCTGTTAGTGGCCTTGCTGAGTTCGTTCTCAGTTGGCTCTGCATCGAGTTCTTCCATGACCGGCATGCACTTGATGGCATCGAGGGCTGAGTCGGACACCATATTTTCTGTGGAGTAGAGGTCGGAGTAGTGTTCTGCCCATCTCTCCATCTGCTGGCTAGGATCGTTGATTACTTCCTCAGTGGAGGATTTGAGGGCTCTGTGTTGGTCCCAGTGCCTTCTTGATATCCAGACTCCGCATGGATGATGGTCGCATCCCAAAAGACATCTGGAACACAGGCTCCTACCTAGAGCTCGCCTCGGGGCAGAGAAGCATCGGCCGCCCACAGCTGAGATACAAAGACGTTTGCAAACGTGACATGAAGGCACTTGAGATCAACACTGAGTCCTGGGAGAACCTTGCAGATGACCGCAACAGATGAAGCACTCTCAAGAATCAGCTACGGATTGGTGAGGACAGTCAGCTGCTGCAGCAGAAAAGCGAGCTCACAGAAAAGGGATGGCAGCCGACAGGCCAGCATCAGCTTACACATGTGATCGCTGCGACAGAGACTGCCTTTCTCGCATCGGTCTCTACAGTCACAGGCGACGCTGCTTGGTCCAAGCAGACAGCCCAACTAGACATTAGGTCGGATATACTATATCCATGGTCAGCCATGACCGAAGGAGGCCTACTACTTACCTGCGGAGAGAGAGAGGAAGTTGGACTGAAAATAACAACCCACATGCCTGTTTGATGCTGGTGAGAGTGAGGCTGAGATGCAGTGCCTCCGAGTGGACCTGGTGGTGGTTTAGAATGTCTGTCTCACTTATTAGTGCCCTTGTGGTACTATGTGGGAAGAATAAGGCTGTAGTTCTGCTGCCGTGTTGTTGTTGCTGTTGTCTTTGTTCGCTCTTGATATATATATATATATATATATATATATATATATATATATATATATATGTATGTATATATATATATATATATATATATATATATATATATATATATATTATATGCATCTATAGATATATACACACAAACATGCAATACTGAAGAAAAGCAAGACTAAACCAAGATACGAAAAGTTGAAAATTGTGTAAAGAAATGCGGACACACCAATCATGCACATACACATATTGAATGGTCTTCTCATCATCAAATTTCGTTAGAATTTGACAAAATACGCGTGTGTTAATTCACACACACACACACACGCACACACACTGTCAAACAGGCTTTTTCTTTTTTTCAGAACGATGACCCATTCCAACCCCCCACCCACCCACACACAAGCCCCTTAATTATTTCCAGTATTTACGTAAAATGGGGCGTGCTCCTGTTCCTGTTCATAATCTCTTGCCCACCACATGTCCCATGATAATGGGGCTGACGTCAGACGACAGACACCACCCCCATCCTCCTCCTCCACCACCCAGCAGCAGTACACCCCCTGGCTAATCGATACCACATCAGAGGGACAGGAGACAAGACAGGTCGATCACCATCATACACGGACGGCGTCTTGAGGGAGCAAGTTTGAGCAGGAGGAGGAGGAGGGGGAGGAGGAGGAGAAGGGACGGGGCAGGGTGAGGACAGAAGGGGTTAAAGAGGGCCGGTAGGGTTGGAGGATTGGGAAGGGGGGGTGGGGGTTAAGCGGGGGTGATGGGCAAACATGTGTTAAGATGCAGACATAATCTGCCTGATGGTGACGTCGACAATGAAACTAGTTACTCGACGAAGGGAGTACGGAGTCGAGTTCGTACTGCGCCGGTGGGGCTGGATACTCTGTAGCAATGGCGGATGCAATGTAGTGGATGGTGTAGCAGAAGTGGGGATGGGGTGCTGTAGCAAAAGTGTGGATGCTGTAGCAAAAGTGTGGATGCTGTAGCAGAAGTGTGGATGCTGTAGCAGAAGTGTGGATGCTGTAACAAAAGTGGGGATGGGGTGCTGTAACAAAAGTGGGGATGGGGTGCTGTAACAAAAGTGGGGACGGGGTGCTGTAATAAAAGTGGGGAACGGATTGCTGTAATAAAAGTGGGGGGTGTTGTAGCAAAAAGTGGGGATGGGGTGCTGTAGCAAAAGTAGATGTAGCAAATGTGGGGATGGGGTGCTGTAGCAAAAGTGGGGATGGGGTGCTGTAGCAAAAGTGGGGATGGGGTGCTGTAGCAAAAGTAGCAAAAGTGGGGATCGGGTGCTGTAGCAAAAGTGGGGATGGTGTAGCAAATGTGGGGATGGCAAAAGTGGGGATGGGGTGCTGTAGCAAAAGTGGGGATGCTGTAGCAATTGTGGGGATGGGGTGCTGTAGCAAAAGTGGGGATGCTGTAGCAAAAGGGGGGATGGGGTGCTGTAGCAAAAGTGGGGATGCTGTAACAAAAGTGGGGATGCTGTAGCAAAAGTGTAGCAAAAGTGGGGATGATGTAGCAAAAGTGGGGATAGGGTGCTGTAGCAAAAGTGGGGATGTAGCAGCAAAAGTGGGGATGCTGTAGCAAAAGTGGGGATAGGGTGCTGTAGCAAAAGTGGGAATGGTGTAGCAAAAGTGGGGATGTTGTGCTGAAGCAAAACTGAGGATGGTGTAGCAAAAATGGAGATGATGTAGTAAATGTGGGGACGGGGCGCTATATATAAAGTGGGGATGGTGTGCTGTAACAAAAGTGGGGATGGTGTAGCAAAAGTGGGGATGGTGTAGCAAAAGTGGGGATGTTGTGCTGTAGCAAAAGTGGGGATGGTGTGCTGTAACAAAAGTGGGGATGGTGTAGCAAAAGTGGGGATGGTGTAGCAAAAGTGGGGATGTTGTGCTGTAGCAAAAGTGGGGATGGTGTAGCAAAAGTGGGGATGTTGTGCTGTAGCAAAAGTGGGGATGTTGTGCTGTAGCAAAAGTGGGGATGCTGTAGCAAAAGTGGGGATGGTGTAGTAAAAGTGGGGATGGTGTAGCAAAAGTGGGGATGTTGTGCTGTAGCAAAAGTGGGGATGGTGTAGCAAAAGTGGGGATGTTGTGCTGTAGCAAAAGTGGGGATGGTGTAGCAAAAGTGGGGATGTTGTGCTGTAGCAAAAGTGGGGATGTTGTGCTGTAGCAAAAGTGGGGATGGTGTAGCAAAAGTGGGGATGTTGTGCTGTAGCAAAAGTGGGGATGTTGTGCTGTAGCAAAAGTGGGGATGGTGTGCTGTAGCAAAAGTGGGGATGTTGTGCTGTAGCAAAAGTGGGGATGGTGTAGCAAAAGTGGGGATGTTGTGCTGTAGCAAAAGTGGGGATGTTGTGCTGTAGCAAAAGTGGGGATGGTGTAGCAAAAGTGGGGATGTTGTGCTGTAGCAAAAGTGGGGATGTTGTGCTGTAGCAAAAGTGGGGATGTTGTGCTGTAGCAAAAGTGGGGATGGTGTAGCAAAAGTGGGGATGGTGTAGCAAAAGTGGGGATGTTGTGCTGTAGCAAAAGTGGGGATGGTGTAGCAAAAGTGGGGATGTTGTGCTGTAGCAAAAGTGGGGATGTTGTGCTGTAGCAAAAGTGGGGATGGTGTAGCAAAAGTGGGGATGGTGTAGCAAAAGTGGGGATGTTGTGCTGTAGCAAAAGTGGGGATGGTGTAGCAAAAGTGGGGATGTTGTGCTGTAGCAAAAGTGGGGATGTTGTGCTGTAGCAAAAGTGGGGATGGTGTAGCAAAAGTGGGGATGTTGTGCTGTAGCAAAAGTGGGGATGTTGTGCTGTAGCAAAAGTGGGGATGGTGTAGCAAAAGTGGGGATGTTGTGCTGTAGCAAAAGTGGGGATGGTGTAGCAAAAGTGGGGATGGAGTGCTGTAGCAAAAGTGGGGATGGTGCACACACACACACACACACGCACCCCCACACACACACGCACCCCACTGTGCCTGCAACAGGTGGCAGTCTGACAAGCTGATCTTTCATGACTCCGGAGATAAGCTGTTTGCATATACCATCAAATACCATCAAAGCAGCACAGGAAGAAAACATATGTGGAATATGAAACAAGATGAATCAAACTGATACATGAACAAAACATTATAACACTTTAAATGTTAGTGTAACATTACACATTATTCTGATTCCAGTTGGTTGTGACGTATTCCTTACCATTATCATTAATTTCATTATATTCCTCCAGGTGCAAAAAATATTCTGGGCCAAATACCAGTTAAAAACGGATGAGAGAGTGAGAGACAGAGAGAAAGTGAGTGTGTGTGTGTGTGTGTGTGTGAGAGAGAGAGAGAGAGAGAGAGAGAGAGAGAGAGAGAGAGAGAGACGTGTGAAATTCCGTGCATGATAGGTTGTACCTTGTTCTAGTGTTGTGTGTGTGTTTGGGGGGGGGGGGGGGAGAGGAGAGTGCGGGCAGGGTGGGTGGGGGGGTGGGGGGGTGGGGTGTTACTGAGCTTAAAAACGTGACAATTGGTTATTATGAATGCGCAACATGTAGGATGAATAATCTGCAATATGCAGGATGAATAATGTGCAATATGCAGGATGAATGTACAATGGAATATGCCTTATGCTAAGGTTCATATTCTGAATATATATCTGCTAATAATTACGATGTAATACTTAATTGCAATGTTTTAAAAAGCGAATATGTGAACTTTTATATTTGAGAACATATGTTTATTACTCCTATTTAATCAAGTAATCCGCGTGTGTGGGGTGGGTGGGGGGTGGGGGGTGCGGGTGTGTGCTGATCTGATTGTGGTTTTCCGTAGTTTATCTTGATATCTATCATAATCAATGTGCAATAGAGTAGGCTATGCTTATACTTATATTCAAAATAATGTTTATTTCTTTCTGTTTTTACATTAAGAGTACTAGTTATTACCTGCAATGTGTGGATGTATGTATGAAACGGTGTATGTGATATTTTTTTTTTACATTTGTCTTCGTTATATTCGTAAAAGCTGTTGTTGACTTTAACAGTTATGGTCCCCATATTGTTTGTCTATGCACCTGACCAAATTTCTCCAATTGGAGATAATAAAGTTATTCTTATATTATCTTAGAGAGAGGGGGGGGGTGAGAGGGAGAGATAGAGGGAGAGACCGAGAGGGGGAGAGTGAGAGAGGGAGGGAGATAGAGGCTGGGTGAGGAAGAGAGGGAGAGGCTGACTGGGAGAGAGGGAGTCTGGGTGGGACAGAGGGAGGCTAGGTGGGAGAGGGGAGGAGAGGGGGAGGAGAGGGGGAGGGGAGGGGGGAGGGTGGGAGAGGGTAGGGTGGGGGATAGAGGGGGGGAGAGGGGGGGAGGGGGAGAGGGTAGGGAGAGGGGAGGGGGAGAGGGGAGGGGGGGAGAGGGTGGCAGAGAGGGGGGGAGAGGGTGGCAGAGGGGGGGGAGAGGGGGGCTGGGTGGGAGAGAGAGGCAGAGGGAGGGAGGGGAGGCTGAGTGGGAGAGGCAGAGGGGGAGATGGGGAGGCTGGGTTTCTCGAAACGCGAATGGCGGGAAGGCGAAACCGGACAAAGGGTCACTTCGAAGAAGTCATTAGAGGGTGGTGGCGGCACTATCAAACAGTGGGTGAGACGGACCTGCTTCGGATATGCTAAGCCAGGCTCTGTAGGAAGAACAGTCACGTCATTGTTGACACGTCTTACAAGCTTTAGTCAGGAGGGGAAGCTAGAGTTCTATCGAACACAACTGATGCATGACAGTCGTGTCCAGCTATGACCACCAGGACAGCAGAAGAGGCGTCTGCAGTCCTGACGATCTGGGCTGGAATCTGATTAGAGTGGAGAGTGTCTTGCCCAAGTTACACCCCCACTCTCTTGGCCAAGATGGGTTTAGGATAGTCGGCGTTGGGATGGTTCCCAAAGGCCAGCTAGCCTCTGTGTGTGTGTGTGTGTGTGTGTGTGTGTGTGTGTGTGTGTGCACGACTGAAGCCTGACTAAATGACACAGGAAACGAGCGCCTGCCGGATGTAGCCCTGAAGCTAACCTGTTGTACAGAGGACTCTCGAAGTGCACAGAACGTGGTCTCTGGCCGAAGACAGCCATATAATTATCGATAAGAATAACAATAAGAAGAAGAATTATGAATTCCTATCAGATTAGGGTTAATGCGTTCGCGCTTTCCTGCCCGTTTCTCTTACCCCGATTTCGATAGCGAAATGACGGAAGGACAAGATCGGTAGAAATAAGGTATGTGGGCCGTTACATAAGTAGCTGTATAGATGGCAGGATGTATAGATATTTTGACATATGGAATGGATGGATTGATACACTGACACATAATGGATGGATATGATGGAAAGTACACACTTACAACGTGGATGTTTTTACTAAAGTACAGACAGGAAAGTCATACACAATATTCCTTATGATAAGTGGAACAACGTCGGGATGTCACATCAGAGAGAGACAGTGATAGAGAGAGATAGGCAGACAAAGACAGACAGATATATAGACAGATACCTAGACAGAGAGATATAGGCAGATACAGAGACAGAGACAAAGACAGAGATATATAGACAGATACAGAGACAGAGAGACAGAAAGACAGTGACAGAGAGATAGAGGCAGAGACAGAGACAGAGAAAGACAGAGATATAGGCAGATACAGAGAGAGAGAGACAGAAAGACAGTGACAGAGATATAGACAGATACAGATACAGAGAGAGAGAGAAAGACAGTGACAGAGATATAGACAGATACAGAGACTGAGAGACAGAGAAAGACAGTGATATATATAGGCAGATACAGAGACTGAGAGACAGAAAAAGACAGTGATAGAGATATAGACAGATACAGAGACAGAGAGACAGAGAAAGACAGTGATAGAGATATAGACAGATACAGAGACAGAGAGACAGAAAGACAGTGATAGAGAGATATAGACAGATACAGAGACAGAGAGATATAGACAGATACAGAGACAGAGAGACAGAGAGATATAGACAGATACAGAGACTGAGAGACAGAGAAAGACAGTGATAGAGATATAGACAGATACAGAGACAGAGAGATATAGACAGATACAGAGACAGAGAGACAGAGAGATATAGACAGATACAGAGACAGAGAGACAGAGAGATATAGACAGATACAGAGACAGAGAGACAGAAAGACAGTGATAGAGATATAGACAGATACAGAGACAGAGAGACAGAAAGACAGTGATAGAGAGATATAGACAGATACAGAGACAGAGAGATATAGACAGATACAGAGACAGAGAGACAGAGAGATATAGACAGATACAGAGACTGAGAGACAGAGAAAGACAGTGATAGAGATATAGACAGATACAGAGACAGAGAGATATAGACAGATACAGAGACAGAGAGACAGAGATATAGACAGATACAGAGACAGAGAGACAGAGATATAGACAGATACAGAGACAGAGACAGAGACAGAGAGATATAGACAGATACAGAGACAGAGAGACAGAGAGATATAGACAGATACAGAGACTGAGAGACAGAAAGACAGTGATAGAGAGATATAGGCAGATACAGAGACTGAGAGACAGAAAGACAGTGATAGAGAGAGATAGGCAGATACAGAGACAGAGAGATATAGGCAGATACAGAGACAGAGAGACAGAGAGATATAGGCAGATACAGAGACAGAGAGACAGAGAGATATAGGCAGATACAGAGACAGAGACAGAGATATAGACATATACAGACACACGGAGAGAAAATAGAAGACACACATGGACAACGAGTACACCAATAAATAGCTGGTATGAAGAATAGTAACGACTGTACAACAAATGCAAGGCAACAATAGAAAACCTTTCTCAGACAATATACATCAATGGTACTGAATAGCATGCTTCCTTAATATAGAATTAGTTACACAAAAAATTCAATTAATTTACATAAGCGGGGATTCATGCAGAACACACGCACGTACGCACGCACGCACACAATAATACTGAAACAAAAACAAAAAAAAATTTCAAACAATAGTCAACAGAACGTACACATCTCGTTAAATACAAATGAAACAAGAGAGGCAAGGCCTTCAAGACTCACTTGTGATATACTTAAAAAAAATCAAAAAAAATCGTTAAAATGTGTTCTGTATTTGTTATTATAAAGCTTCGCGTTTAAAAAAAAAAAAAAAAAAGAAAAAGAAAAAAAAAAAGTCCTAACCAGATTCAAACCCCGCGTGTTCGGGTGAGAAGAAATTGCCTTATCCATTACACTATCGTGGCTTCTTAACTGACGTTCTAAAATTTAACATTTGAACATACTTTTTACAGGGCGATAAATCAATTGCGGTATTCGCAGTGAGAACGCTGTTTAAATCATATTATTCTGGTGTATCTTGGGCATTCAAAAAATCTTTAAGGGCAATAAAAAATTCTTTTTAATGGCTATCGCCGCAGTCACACTGCAACATTTAGCCGTTTTCACTAGATCTAGATACATGTACAAGTTTAGTTACACCCGCTGGGAATGTAGTACGACACGGTCGATTCAATTTCTCTTTTATGTTCATTCTAGTTTTATAGTTTTAAAGTTGATATGAAAATTTAGTATTTTGTTAAACTATAACATGTAGAGCCAAGTACAAGTACTTCTAAACGTCGTAAGAAGTAAAAAGGACTTCATTTTGAGAAAAGTCAAGACTGGAAATTTTTTCGTTTCATCGTGATCAGTTCAAGGGTATTAACTCACATGGTTTACAATAAAATTATTTTTAACTGAATTCCGACTGATTCTATGGATATTTTTATGGCAGTTTTGGGCATAATCCAGTAAGTGATGAGGCGTTCACAAATCTTTCTCTGAATAAATATTTAACGGTCTCCTTCTCCAACTTTCCATCACATGTTATCGTGTATTGTGCATTGAATATAGGATTGAACGGGCAGGTCAACAACTTGAAACAAAATGGCGTCGTTCGCGTTCGCGAAGAATATGAGCACGCGCTTTGAATGTGTATAAATATGTGTACGCAATTGAATTTTGCCCATGACCTTCAGGGCTCAGCCAACAGATCTGTAAAGTCCACTCGTCGTATTGATTTTAGTATTTTCCGAAAAAGACCACTTGGGTGAATGAACATAGTGAAAGCCCTGTACACTGAGAGTAAAACACACAAGCTTTTTATGTATTGAGTATAATTTCAAAATGTTATGTTTAAGATGAGAAAGATCAGTTTAAAGCAAATTAAGTCCCCTAGCATTTATTACAGAGTAATTTCCCTTTTTTACTATCTGCACCAAAACGTTTGCAAAATAAATAACTTCCATGCTTAGCAAAAGAAGTTCCTGTTTGAACAAAACAAATGATAAAAATGACTGCTCTTGTTGTTGTCAGAATATCAGATCAAAGTGCCAAGTTTAGAGAATACAAAAAATATAAATATAACAGTAAATGCAGTTTGCATATAATTAGGCTTCATTTTTACTTTTTTGTGCCCATCCCAGAGGTGCAATATTGTTTTAAACAAGATGACTGGAAAAAAACTGAATTTGTCCTATTTTTATGCCTAATTTGGTGTCAACTGACAAAGTATTTGCAGAGAAAATGTCAATGTTAAAGTTTGCCACGGACACACACACACACACAGACACACACACACGCACACACAGACAACCGAACACCGGGTTAAAACATAGACTCACTTTGTTTACACAAGTAGAGTCAATAAAATAAGACAGAGACACAGATATACTAAGAAAGGAAGAGAGATCGCGAAGGTTTTGGTGCTAGTGAGAATCAAGTGACTGAATCACAGAGTGAACATGAGCTTGTCATCAATGCCTGGAGTGAAACCACATGGACCAAGAAGAAACAAATCACAAGCAAAACCTCTCACCCCAAACAGCCATGACCACGCAGAGGACGGCCAGAAGACAACAGCGGCAATCGTTTCCCATCCTGGGTGGTGGTTGGAGCTGCTGTTCGGGGAGTATGCAGCTTGAAAGGTTTCGTTGTAAAGCTCCGGGAAGGGTTGTTCCAGGTAAAGACTGCGTCACGTTGCCCTGACTGGGAATGTGCTACAGTGCCTTTTCAGGTACCACGTGACTTATTCTTTCACGTGCTTCGCGATTTCAGGCACCAAGAACTTGATTTGGCTAAATGATGATGATAATAATAATAATAATAATAATAATAATAATAAGCGATTTCAGGCACCACAAACTTGATTTGGCGAAATGACAATGATTATGTCAGTTTCCTGGACGCCCTCGCGTCTTTCCTGGGCGCTGGAAAAGAGAGAAAAAGAGAAGAGATTAAGATTAGATACCAAACAAAACGAGATTCTGTAACGAGAGGATTAGAAAAGAGTGCTAAAGAAATAGGAAACTGTTGTTTTTGAAGCAAAGAATAAAAGTCGAGAAAGAAGAATCCAAATCAACAAACACAAGAAAAACGCGGTTTACCAGCACGGTTCCTTCGCCGAATTCCAACTTTTCTTGCTTATAGCAATAAAACAAGATTCCACCTCATTCCTTAACAAATCCAAAACAAAACCATCGAGAACATCAACGAAATTTTTGTGCACAACACTGTTTTCTCCATATATATATAATCGGTCAGCAGGAGCGACTAAGAACCTTCTCGAACCGGGCTGAAGAAGAATTGGAAAGAGAGAGCCCGAGCCTGGAATGCACAGATTGAAAACCCCGAGTGTCGTCTGCGAGCCTCGTTTTGATCGCCCAGCTTCGTTCTCAGTCAGACGAACAATCGTCAACAGGTCTGCGTTGAGAGCGCGGCGCGATCCTGACAGATGCAGACTGGGGAAGGGGGGGAAGGGGGGGGGGGGCGAGGGGAGGGGGGTAGAGATGGAGGAAAGGTGGTGGGGGAGGTACTAGAGGATTGTGGGTTGGCGGAAGGGGGGGGGGGGCAGTTTTTGATTGATTTTTGGTGCCAGGTGCTGAGAACATGGTTGGCCGAGAGCTGTTCGCTGAATTCCGTGGTGGGCGTCCACTTCAATTACTGAAGCGGGGATGACAAGTGGAAGGGCAGGAGGAATTAGGCGAGGGGCTGAGGGGGGGGTGGAGGGGGTGAGAACTGGCAGGTTGTCGTGTTGGTGTGGAGGTGAGAGATGGCAAACAGAAGGGGGGAGGGAGGGGGAGGGGGGAGGGAATGCACAGGTTGGTGTGGATGTAGCGGTGGAGGGGTTGAGGCTGGCTGAGGGTGGGGAGTTGTTCATTGTGTTTTAATTATCTGCTTGGAATCTCCCAACACGTCCCATGCATACGTTTTTTCGTTTTTTTTGTTGTTTTTTTTGGGGGGGGGTTTACGGGGGAAATGGGAGACGTAGGGGTGGACTACACACACACACACACACACACACACACACACACACACACACACACACACACACGTACGCACGCACGCACACGCGCGCGCACGCACGCACAATTAATTTCCAGTATGGATGTATTGTGTTATGTTGTAGCGTAGTGTAGTGCAGTCTACATGCTCATCATATGCCAGCTGACGAGAGAAAAAAAAGCTGTTTTGTAAAACATACATAAAGGATACCAAGCAATAAGTTTTAATGGCCCGGGAATTTTGCAAAAAACAAGTATCTATCATGATCAGATAATCGAATCAGATCTCCAATCGTGTACGTTAAACTGCGCCACCGCGATTCGCTGTTCTGTACATAACATCACTGACGCTGCTAAAGTAACTGCTTGTTTTGTACTTGCTGTTGTTATCGTTGTTGTTTTCGTATTCCTTTTCTTTGTATTCGTTCCTTTTTTTCTTTTTTTTTTCTTTTTGCTGTTGTTTTTGGTTTCTTTCCTGGCTGTTGTTTTCTGGTTCATGTTCGTGTTGACTGTTAGCCCATCATAGAACAATAGCAATGAAATCAACTTATGTAACGGCTTTTCAGTTGACACCAAGCGATACTCAGTCAACTACAAATCATATGTGACAAAACACAAAACTGTAACAAACCGCGCTGTAATGCCTGAGCGAAAGCAAAGGACCATGACAAACTGTTCCAAGTGACAAAGTTTGCCGCAACTGCTACCAATCCATCAGGGGCGACGCGGGCAAGGGGTGGGG
>NC_134879.1:42500-62609 GCF_041734735.1 Babylonia areolata | reverse complement strand
TGTGTGTGTGTGTGTTTGTGTCTGTGTGTGTCGCACATTCTCACTGTTTGCGGGTGTCTCTGTGTGTGTGTGTTTGTCTCTCATTCTCACTGCTTGCGGGTGTCTGTGTGTGTGTGTGTGTGTGTGTGTGTGTGTGTGTGTCTGTCTCTCATTCTCAATGTTTGCGTGTGTCTGTGTGTGTGTGTGTGTGTGTGTGTGTGTGTGTGTCTGTCTCTCATTCTCACTGTTTGCGGGTGTCTCTGTGTGTGTGTGTGTGTGTGTGTGTCTTTCTGTCTCTCATTATCAGTGTTTGCGGGTGTCTGTGTGTGTGTGTGTGTGTGTGTGTGTGTGTGTGTGTGTGTGTGTGTGTGTGTGTGTGTGTGTCTGTCTCTCATTCTCACTGTTTGCGGGTGTCTGTGTGTGTGTGTGTGTGTCTCTCATTCTCACTGTTTGCGTGTGTGTGTGTGTGTGTGTGTGTGTGTGTGTGTGTGTGTGTGTGTGTGTGTGTCTGTCTCTCATTCTCACTTTTTGCGTGTGTCTGTGTGTGTCTGTGTGTCTGTCTCTCATTCTCACTGTTTGCGTGTGTCTGTGTGTGTGTGTGTGTCTCTCATTCTCACTTTTTGCGTGTGTGTGTGTGTGTGTGTGTGTGTGTGTGTGAATTAACACGCGTATTTTGTCAGATTCAAAGGAAATTTGATGATGAGAAGACCATTCAGTATGTGTATGTGCATGATTGGTGTGTCCGCATTTCTTTACACAATTTCCAGCTTTTCGTATCTTGGTATAGTCCTTGCTTTTCTTCAGTATTGCATGTTTGTGTGTATATATCTATAGATGCATATAATATATATATATATATATATATATATATATATATATATATATATATATAAAGAGCGAACAAAGACAACAGCAACAACAACACGGCAGCAGAACTACAGCCTTATTCTTCCCACATAGTACCACAAGGGCACTAATAAGTGAGACAGACATTCTAAACCACCACCAGGTCCACTCGGAGGCACTGCATCTCAGCCTCACTCTCACCAGCATCAAACAGGCATGTGGGTTGTTATTTTCAGTCCAACTTCCTCTCACTCTCTCCGCAGGTAAGTAGTAGGCCTCCTTCGGTCATGGCTGACCATGGATAGAGTATATCCGACCTAATGTCTAGTTGGGCTGTCTGCTTGGACCAAGCAGCGTCGCCTGTGACTGTAGAGACCGATGCGAGAAAGGCAGTCTCTGTCGCAGCGATCACATGTGTAAGCTGATGCTGGTCTGTCGGCTGCCATCCCTTTTCTGTGAGCTCGCTTTTCTGCTGCAGCAGCTGACAGTTTGTCCTCACCAATCCGTAGCTGATTCTTGAGTGCTTCTCCATCTGTTATGGTCATCTGCAAGGTCCTCCCAGGACTCAGTGTTGATCTCAAGTGCCTTCATGTCACGTTTGCAAACGTCTTTGTATCTCAGCTGTGGGCGGCCGATGCTTTTCTGCCCCGAGGCGAGCTCTAGGTAGGAGCCTGTGTTCCAGATGTCTTTTGGGATGCGACCATCTTCCATGCAGAGTCTGGATATCAAGAAGGCACTGGGACCAACACAGAGCCCTCAAATCCTCCACTGAGGAAGTAATCAACGATCCTAGCCAGCAGATGGAGAGATGGGCAGAACACTACTCCGACCTCTACTCCACAGAAAACATAGAGTCCAACTCAGCCCTCGATGCCATCAAGTGCATGCCGGTCATGGAAGAACTCGATGCAGAGCCAACTGAGAACGAACTCAGCAAGGCCACTAACAGCCTGACATCAGGCAAGGCACCTGGCAGCGACGGAATTCCCCCAGACCTCAAACATTGCAAGACTACTCTTCTGCATCCTATACATACGGTCCTCTGTCAGTGCTGGAATGAGGGAGCAGGACATGATGGACGCCAAGATTATCACCCTCTACAAAAACGAGGGTGAAAGGAGCGACTGCAACAACTACATAGGCATCTCACCTCTCAGCATTGAAGGCAAAATCTACGCTCGGGTCCTAATTCGCTTGCAGAAACTGGCCGAACGTTTAACCATTGATGAATAATGATATTTCAAGAGATATCAAATTTCTTACAAATATTAAGAAAAGTATACGCTTATAGTTGCTATTTTATCAATGGTTGCCCGCATCTTTCCGCACGCCTCACCGCTTCGACGCCGTAAAAATAGACCAACAATTATCTCCCTTTCCAATGTTTCACATGTCATAAATACAAATCATTTACCATATTCAGCAGTATTGTTTTTGTTTTTTTTCCACAAGCATAAACGTACTACCAATATTAACTCATGGCGTCTAGCTGGACGTGCTCCTTAAACCTTAAAATATCCAATAAAATTGTCGTGAACATGTGAAAATCAAGATATCTTATATTACCCCCCTTCCATTGAAATAAAACTAACTTGGGCAGACAATGTCAAAAATGTAGCTCCTGACCAATTCCCAAATTTCAATATTTATTCCTTACATTTCCATTCATATTATATAAAGATAACATTTGAGCAACACGTGACAACTCATCGCCCCTTCACAGGCTCATAACTTCCACAATAAACCACCATTGCAGAAATGACTAAAGGTAGGTCACGACAAATAGGAGACAGAAAATACAAACGAAACAAAGAAACACGACGAAGGAAAACAATACATGGGTAACAGGTCTGGAATACAGGCTCCTACCTGGACGTTGCACCACGACTGGAACAGAAGCACCAACACCTCGAAGACGCGCGCCAGGCAGAACCCCAGACCACGATGCTGTCAACTGTGGAGACTCACTGACGGGACTGAGGACAAAACCACCCACTGGCCAACGCACAGTGTTCTGTAGATGAACCAACGGGTGCTGACACAGAAACAGAGAAACGAAGAACAGTCCCATCTGGCGGACATGAAGTCGTTTACAGAGGGTAGAACGAATCGCAGCCGCTAAGCGCTGGTTCCATCACCGTCCTTCTCCAAGGACTGACTCCCTTCGAGTGAAGACCGGGAAAAACCGGCGAGGAGCATTTGAAGTATTAGTACTCCGCTCACTCTGCTCACTAAGCTTCCTATATATATATATATATTTTTTTTTTCGTTCAGTTGCACGAGACACTTATAAAACATCGAAAACATGACACAACAACACGATCTTTCTCCACACTCGAACGCCCAGCCACCAAGGGGAACACGCACGATGAAAAACATCGTGCACGCACATAAGAAACACGTGTACCCGTCTCTAAAAATAATTCAGCGACCCACCAGCCTCCGCCAACTTCGCCTGGGAATGAGACGGATTTGAACCCCCCCCATAAACGCAAAAGAAAATAAAAACAGCGGAATCATTATGTCGTCAGTGACAGTATTGTATTGTATTACATTGAACTGCATTGTATTGTATAGGCTACAATTGTAGGCTAGTGTACTGTGCTGCATTATAGGCTGTTATCTTGTACACAGACAGGATACGTATTTTAGGGCAGATATCTGTCGGACAGATGCTACAAATATATTGACCCACTCTTTGTTACAACCGACAGCTACGTTTTAGAATAAGTATTTTAGGGCAGATATCTTATAGGGCAGATGCTACAAATATATTGACCTATACAAAGCATGCACGTGCTAGAAGCTGTTATGACACATGCACGTGCTAGAAGCTGTTATGACATATGCACGTGCTGGAAGCTGTTATGACACATGCACGTGCTAGAAGCTGTTATGACACATGCACGTGCTAGAAGCTGTTATGACACATGCACGTGCTAGAAGCTGTTATGACATATGCACGTGCTAGAAGCTGTTATGACACATGCACGTACTAGAAGCTGTTATGACATATGCACGTGCTAGAAGCTGTTATGACATATGCACGTGCTGGAAAGACATCATTTTACTCCCATCATCATACCACCCACCGCTTCAGTTTTGTGTTTCTGCCGCTGCTAATGCTGTTGCCGCCATTCCTGTTATGATCACACCTGCTAAATGGCTAATTAAAACGAACTGGTAATTAATGTTACATTTTGCCTCTCGCCTGTCGTCCTCATTTGCAAACAACAGCAACAACAACAACAACATAACCATCAAGTTATTATATCTATCCATCTGTCTGTCTGTCTGTCCATCCGTCTGTCCATTTATGTATCTGTATATTGGTCTATCTCTCTATCTATGCGTGTGTGTTAGTGTGTGTGTTTATGTTTATGTGAATGTGTGTGTGTGTGTGTGTGTGTGTGTGTGTGTGTGTGTGTGCGTGTGTGTGTGTGCGTGTGCGTGCGCGCGCGCGCGCGCGCGCGTGTGTGTGTGTGTGTGTGTGTGTGAGACAGAGAGAGAGAGAGAGAGACAAGACAAGACACATTCTTTATTTCGAGGATAATAGATAAGCACTGGCGTGCTTTTTTACATCCAGTCCCCGCCCTGAATAGGGTCCACACTACACGATACTAAATAAAATGAAAGCATGAAAGCATAGTGTTAGTAGAGATACATAACAGGGAAGAAAAATAAATAAATAAATAAATAAATAAAATGAAATAAAAATTAAAATGAAATAAAATAAAAAAACAAACAAAAAAAACACACACCCTCCCCCCCCCCCAAAAAAAAAGACAAAAAGAAAAAAACAAACAAAAAAACAAAACAAACAAAAAACCAACAACAAAAACCAACAAAAAACAAAAACAAACAAAAAAACAACAACAAACAAACAAAACAAAAAACAAAACAAACAATCAAACAAAACAAAACAAACAACAACAACAACAACAACAACAACAACAACAACAACAACAACACACACACACACACACACACAGAGGTACAAGCATGGTGGCTGTAAAATGTATGAAAAACTGAACCAACTGAAAGAAACAACACACACAACACACACTGCACTACAGATCAGTGGAGGATGGAGGGTGAGGGAGGTCAACCATACACATCTGACAAACAGTATTAAAATGAACGATTTACATTACACTTTATGGCATAAGGTGGGACAGGCAATGTTTTTTGAAGGTGGTTGGGTAACGGTGTTTTTTAATTGTTTCTGGGAGTGAGTTCCATAGGGTGGCGCCTGAGTAGACTAGACTGGATTTGAACAAGTCAGTTCTTGGAATTGGGATATGGACTTTGGGGGGATTCCTTGATGAATTTACAGAAAATTTGTCTATTAATGTGGTTGGTGCGTTACTTGTCATAATCTTTTGCATCATGATTCCTTTATTGTACTCTAATCTACGGATTAGTGGGAGAATATTCACTTGTTTATAGTCTGAGTCTAAAAGGGAAGTCTTTTTAATGAGTACCAGCTTGAGGCCCCGTTTATGAAGATTCTGTAATGGCTTCATGGTGTTCGCACTTGCGGAATCCCATAGTGTTGATGCATAATCTATCGTAGACTGAATATGTGCTTGAAAAAATAATTTCCGTGAATGAAGGTCAAGGAAATGTTTGATGTTGGATAGCTGATGGGTTTTCTGGGCTGTCTTTTTGCAAAGGGAATTTATGTGAGGATTCTAAGTGAGATTGTTGTCAATTATAATCCCCAGAACTTTGTGATCACTGACCTGTTCAATGGGTTCACCTTTAATTTGGATGGAAGGAAAACTATGTATAGTGTTTTGCCTCTTTTGTCTGGTTGTGATTAACATGCATTTTGTTTTTTGAGCGTGTTTATTATATATTTCTGTAAATATTTCGATCCAGTGTTCTATTGCAAGATCGGGATCTGTTATATCATATACCGATGAAAGTTTGGAGCTACTCACGTCATTTATAAAGAGCTGCTCATTAAATTTAGAGTAGCAACGATATGCTATTGTCTTATGGCCTGATTTGGGAATTTTTACTCCCTTTTTCCCCTTGTGACGCAAACTGGGTAGTGATCACTGGAGTTGAATATTGGAACGCAAGCTGCTAATATATTGTTCTTATTGGAAGTGTATATGTGATCTATGAGCGTCTGTGAATTGTGCATAACTCTGGTGGGTGTATTGATTAGTTGATGCAGATTAAACAGACTTATTGTCGCGTTCCACTGTGTACTGGCTTTGGTAAGGTCTGTGTTGAAATCTCCAAGTAAGATGATTTCCTTTGATTTTAACGTGGCCGCGTCCATCATTTCGGTGAATTTATCTAACCAGTTTACCCGTTCTGCCGGATTTCTAAAACAGAACGCGATTAAAATGGAAGGGGTGTTTTTCAATTTGACTTCTATCCACATAGATTCTACATCGTGCTGTTCAAGATATGGTAGACGCTTAAATGTGAGGGATTCGCTGACATAGAGGAGGAGACCAGTCTCCCTGGCTTTTGTTGGGTCATTACGGATAACGTTATAGCCTGGGATGTACATCTCAGCATCACTGATATGTTCCGAGAGTCTTGATTCAGAGAGACCAAGTATATGAAAAGGTTTTCCATGGTTACTTAAAAGGGAGGTTATTTCTGTAGTTTTGTTAACTGCGTGATTTATATTTAAATGTGTGATTCGAAGACCGTCTTTAGATGGCCATACATTTTGGCTTGTGCTCATTTTTGTTTTCTTTGATGAACAATGAAAAATAAATGAAAATAGGTTGCCAACGGGAGAAAACAAACAAACGAACAAACAAAAACAAAAAACAACAACAAAACAACAACAACAAAAAAGCCCACAAAGGTACAAACAAAACACAATCAGTATATCAGAATACAATCAGTAGTTCACCTAATTAATACAAGACATTCAATATGACAATCAACACCAGAAAAGATCAGAAATTAGAATACGCAATGAAAAACTAAGGGATAAAAAAAAAAATCGAAATAGTATTCAAGACAGTTTCACTTCAGTTGTCTCACAGCGCCAAGTTTGACTGGTGTTGGCTGTGTTCGGTAGTCTTTCACACGTGTCCACAGCTGATTGAAAATTGTGGATAGTGTCCGGCACAGGTCCAGCGGCACTTGCAATCGAAGCATAGATTTAAAGAGAGAGAGAGTGTGTGTGTCAAATCATAATCCTCTATTTGCGTGCATTTCTTTGTAAGCTGAAATGTAGGTAAAATAACGTAAAAATATATAGCACGAATAAACTTACGATATACTGATTTTAATTTTTCTTTTTTTTAGAATAAATGGTTCCCATACAAGCCTATGTTTTTACATTGTCTGTTTCCGCTACCTAAAGACTGTGGCTAAGCTTTTTCTTCTGAACAGCTGATACAACCTTTAATTACTCAGCCCACATTTGAAATGTATATGCTGAAAATGTGAATGTTTGAAAAGGCGATATTGTGCTTACCATTTCCATGTACCGTAATATTCTTTAGGCCTGACCTATTGCAGTCCCCGCTGAAGACCGTATTTTGTAACCACACACTTTTATGTCGGCTCATTGCAATGCAACTGAGCCCAGCTCATACATGAATGTAGCGATCACTGCATAGTTCAACCCTTTTCTTCTTTTTTCACGTTTATGTACTGCCACACCCCTCGCCTTTATTCTGCCCTTATATGTAGGAACAGTTTTATGTTGGTTTTTATTTGTGTGTTTGGACGGGCGCAATAGCCGAGTGGTTAAAGCGTTGGACTGTCAGTCTGAGGGTCCCGGGTTCGAATCACGGTGACGGCGCCTGGTGGGTAAAGGGTGGAGATTTTTACGATCTCCCAGGTCAACATATGTGTAGACCTGCTAGTGCCTGAACCCCCTTCGTGTGTATATGCAAGCAGAAGATCAAATACGCACGTTAAAGATCCTGTAATCCATGTCTGCGTTCGGTGGGTTATGGAAACAAGAACATACCCAGCATGCACACCCCCGAAAACGGAGTATGGCTGCCTACATGGTGGGGTAAAAACGGTCATACACGTAAAAGCCCACTCGTGTCCATACGAGTGATCGCAGAAGAAGAAGAATTTGTGTGTTTGTTTTCAAAAGAATCCAAATGTTAAGCCTATAAAGCAACCACATTATACCGTGGACTGGAATAAAACAAGTTAAAAAAAAAAAAAAAAAAAAGACCAACAGCGCAAGGAGACAACAACGGAAATAAACTAACCTACTACCGCTAAAACAATCGTAGTTGAAATGAAAATTTCGGAGATGGAATCTGAATTTTGTAGCACGGAACAAACGTGAGAAAAAAGATAGGAGCACCATTTGTAATTGATAATACAAATGAAACAGCAAAGCAAAAAACACAGGGTCTGAAACGACAGTAGAGTAGAGTAGAGTAGAGTAGAGTAGAGCAGAGTAGAGTACGGTACGGTACGGTACGGTACAGTAGAGTAGAGTAGAGTAGAGTACGGTACAGTACAGTACGGTACGGTACGGTACAGTAGAGTAGAGTAGAGTACGGTACGGTACGGTACGGTAGAGTAGAGTAGAGTACGGTACAGTAGAGTAGAGTAGAGTAGAGTACGGTAAGGTACGGTACGGTACGGTACAGTACAGTACAGTATGGTTTTGTACAGTACAGTATAGTATAGTACAGTATAGTATAGTACTATGGTATGGTATAGTATTGTATTGTATTGTATTACTTTTTGTTACAACATAGTTATTCCTTTTGTAAACGTCGGGCTGGTCACCTTGGTAAAATCGTGTCCCTGCAGTACAAGCACGACCTTTATTCTTTTTCTGACTGCAAGTGTCTTAATTTGTTTTACTATCCGAGTTGATTTTTCACCAAACTCTTACCAGGTTTAACCCTTGAAGTTGCCTTGTGTTCTTTTACGAACGGTTTATCGTCTTATCCAAATAACCACCACCCAGACCAACACTAAAGATCTAGCGGTGAAGTAGGGGGTGGAGGTAAAAACCTCGTGACATATAATTACGGGACTTAACCCGCAGACACTGGCTTCCTAGTCTGGTGCATTACCAGCAGCCAATCGTGTTGTAATACACTGTGTGTGTGTGTGTGTGTGTGTGTGTGTGTGTGTGTGTGTGTTTCTCTGTCTGTCTGTCTGTCTGTCTGTCTGTCTGTCTCTCTTTCTGTGGTAAGGAATGTCACAGCTACACCCACCCAGCCAGTCGTGTTATAATACACTGTGTGTGTGTGTTTCTCTGTCTGTCTGTCTGTCTGTCTGTCTCCCTTTCTGTGGTAAGGAATGTCACAGCTACACTCACCCAGCCAGTCGTGTTATAATACACTCTGTGTGTGTGTGTTTGTCTGTCTGTCTGTCTGTCTGTCTGTCTGTCTCCCTTCCTGTGGTAAGGAATGTCACAGCTACACTCACCCAGCCAGTCGTGTTATAATACACTGTGTGTGTGTCTGTGTTTCTCTGTCTGTCTGTCTGTCTGTCTGTCTCCCTTTCTGTGGTAAGGAATGTCACAGCTACACTCACCCAGCCAGTATACACTGTGTGCTCATCACTGTTGATGAGTGTGACAGAGCAAGCAGGGCCATAAAAGGCCACCTGTGTCGTGCTTGGAGGGTGGGGGTGGGGGTGGGGGGTGGCTGGGGGGCGTGGGGGAGTGGGGGGTGGTTGGGGGGAGCAGGGGGAGGGGGGGGCGTCAGCTGTCACAGCAAAGCCATGTGGCTAACGGGAAGGAGGCTGAATAAATACCGTAGCCTGTGCATGGTGTATATCTAGAAAAGCACAAACAGATAGATATACAGACAGACACATACATACATACATATACACACAAATACAGACACATGGGCACAAACACAGACAGACAGACACACAGACACAGACACACACACAGACACACACACACACACACACACACACACACACACACACACACACACACCCCAAAAAGCAACCAAAACAAAAACTAGCACCAACAAACAACCTCCTCCCCCTCCCCCCCTCCCCCCGAAAATAAAGAAAAAAGATGAAAATCGAAGAAGGTGCTGTATATCAACTTAAACATAAATGAATAAATCGATAAATAAATAAATGAATAAAAAAACTAAAAACAAACAAACGAACAACCCACGCCCCCTGCAATCAGCAATAGGTTTGACTGTGTGTGCATCTGTGTGTGTGTGTGTGTGTGTGTGTGTGCGTGCGTACGTGTGTGTGTGTGTGTGTGTGTGTGTGTGTGTGTGTGTGTGTGTGTGTGTGATATACTGTGTGGCAAATGAGAATGGTGGGAACACGTGTGGTCTAAATGTGACCCTGGTCTGTTTAGAACTGTACATGTACGGCAGGAGTTATTGCTATGTCGGTCCGCTCACTCACCAATCACAGTGCTATCTATCTATCTATCTATCTATCTGTCTGTCTATCTATCTATCTGTCTGTCTGTCTGTCTGTCTGTCTGTCTATCTATCTATCTATATATATCTATTTATCTATCTATCTATCTATCTGTCTGTCTGTCTGTCTATCTATCTATCTATTTATCTATCTGTCTGTCTGTCTGTCTGTCTATCTATCTATACACGTTTGTCTGTCTACCCATTTCTCTTATCTGTACAAGCGTCTGTACGTCCGCACATTCGTCCGTTCATCCGTCCATCTATCTATCTATCTATCTATCCATATATCTCTTTCTCTGTCTGTCTGTCCGTCTCTGCGTCAGTTCATTCGTCCGTCTGTCTGCTTATTTACCTGTCTGTCTGTCTGTGTGGCTGGCTGCACATCGCCGTGTATTGTATTTATCCATCCACCAACAGATGTCGTTCCCTGTTTATCTGTCTGTCAGTGTTGAGAAGTTTTACTTTCAAGTTGATTATGGATAAGGAACAAAAACTGCCGATTTTTTCATCAATATATCTGAAAAGGAAACACACAGACACAGACACAGACACACAGAGACACACACAGTCACACAGACACACGCATATATATATATATATATATATATATATATATATATACACATATACACACACACATATATATATATATCAGTGGTTATTTGCTCCAATAATGACACATACTGTACATCTGTCTCTCTCACATGTACGTATGTCTGTCTGCCTGTTTGGCTCCTGTGCCCGTACTTGGGAATGTGTAACCTGAAGAAAAAAAAACAACAAAAACAATGATTGTTCTTTGATATTTGTTTACGTTAACCAAAATGTACTTGGGTGGTACTCTTGTTCTGTTAGTTTCAATAGCTTTTATTCGGCTGAAATATTCCGTGGACTGGGGTAAAGGCGTGTGACTTTGTCTAACGTTGTTTCGATTAACTGTTTGACATAATCTTGGGCTCTCTTCGGCTCACGGGTAGGAAAACTCGGAATGGGACGGACCCCTTTGCGTGTTATTCCATACTTTCCACTCTGATATGCTCGCACGCGGCTTCAGTGTCTAAATTCCCCCCTTCCCCTCCTTGCACTGACAAATTGAATCAGTGCGATACTGGTCTTATAAAACGATTTTTTAAAAATCGCCAGCATTCCATAGAGTAGTCAAATATGTTTGTTTTATTTCTCGCACACGTGTGTTTGTGTGTGTGCATGCGCCCGCACGCGCGTGTGTGTCTATGCGCGGGCGGACGAACGTGTGTGTGTGTGTATCTGTGTGTGTGTATGTCTGTGTATTATGTCTTTGTCTGTGTGAGTGTGTCAGTGTATCAGTGTGCGTATGCGTGCGCTCGCGCGCGCGTGTAATTGTTGCCTGAATAATGTGTCTGTCTGTCTCTGTGCACCAGTGGCATTGCCAGCTCTAAGACTTATTCAAATGAATATGATATCCTTTTGATATTCTCCACACCCACTCCCCAAGTCAGTTTCAGAACTGACATGTTTTTTTCAGTTATGAGTAAGTTATGTTTCTGGCAATTATGATATTCAAAATAGCGACAGCCAACAACAGTGATTATGGTGATGGTGATGATGTGTATGATCCTGTATATTGTTTCAAATAGTCTCACACAATGCTTCCTTCATCTTCACAGGACAAGGAGTCAGCGGAGAATCCAGCAGCACAGTTGCAGATCCGGATAATTCAACGTCAGCTGGAGGTCAGACCTTCATTTCTTTGGTTCATAAAGCTTTTCTAATTTTGTTTGAATGTTTCGTTGATACCACACCCCACCTCATTGCTTTGTGCTTCCAGTGCACACTTTTTTTCTTTCATCATGTGTGTATGCTGCTGGTGTGGATATTTGTAACATCAAAGTCAACTTTTTCAAGGAAAGGGTTTGATTATCCTTTAGCGAAATAGTTTCTTTGTCTTGTGAAAGGGGGTGGAATCTTTTCTTTGTTTTCTGTGATGGTTGTGAATATTGTGACACATTTACAGGCTTCTTTCCGGCTTTAAGAAACTGAAAGTTCTGCGCATTAAAATTCTTCTTCTTCTGCATTTGTTGACCGCAACTCGCTCGTTCACTGGTGTGTACAAGTAAGCTTTTTACGTGCATGACCGTATTTTTCCCAGCCAGATAGGCAGTCATACTTCGTTTTCGGGGGTAGGCATCACTGGACATCCTCTTGTTTCAATAACCCGCAGAATGCTGACATGGATCACAAGATCTTTAGCATGCATATTTAATCTTGTGCATATATATACATGGAAGTTAAAGAGGTCAGAGGCAATTTGGGGCGATGGGACACCAAAGAGAGAGATATATATATAAGATGAAGACGTACATACACTAGCTTGTCTGCACACATATTGACCTGGGAGAAAGGAAAAATCCCCACCCTTAACCCATCAGGTGCGCCGGAACCGAGGATCGAATCCAGTACTAATTCTGTAAACCAGCGCGCTGATTGTGTGAAAATTATTTGCCACACGTATATTTTTTGAAAGCCACTGAGAATACAGCGAATTTATCAGCTTTATGTTTGGATCAACTTTGACAGAAGAGTTTCTGATATATATATATATATATATATATATATATATATATATATATATATATATGTGTGTGTGTGTGTGTGTGTGTGTGTGTGTGTGTGTGTGTGTGTGTTGTTGTTGTTGTTGTTCGGGATGATTGCTACATTGTATATATCGTGGATGTTGTATAGTGAGTTAAAGTCCCTAGTAGTTTTCGAATGAAAGCAAAAGATACATGCTGTGTGAAGCTTTGAATAGTCGATATTGTGGATTATTGTGATTGTGACTATGCTTGAACTAGTCATGCTCAGCTTTCTATGTGTATCATTCTGTTTGTTGTATTTCAGTCAGATTTGGTGCAGCCACCAATAACGTCCTTGATTCTTTCCGCACACACATTTATGGATAATATGGAAAAAAAATTGTCGCAAATTGTCCTCTTGGTTTTCTTTTTCTTGTTGTTTGTTGCTTTTTTTTTCTTTTTTTTTATTTTTTGAGTGAGGGATGGGTCTGTGTGTGTGTGTGCGGGGGGATGGATGGGTGGGTGGGGGGTCGGGGGGGGGGCGTGAGGGCTGGATCTTGCACAGACTTAATCCTGGGGGAAATCTACGCTGTGACTTAAAGTATTAGATAAAACACCATCCAGCACTGAGACACATGAGCGTGATTACGTGGGTATCGCTACGTTGTGGCTGGACTCAGTGTCAGTACCACAGGCCCTACTGCCACAGCACCAAAACTCTAATATTGAAAGCTATGTGTTTCTTTGAGCGATAAAGATGTAATTGTGTTGGACATAATAACACTGTTCAAATCAAGTTTTTGTGTGTTTTTAAATTTTTATTTCTATCTCGATTGTTCACGAAATTCTTTTAATTCGGCGGTAATGGAGATGTTGCAATCGCTTCATGCACAGCGCACTACATAGCTGTTTTCTATAGATCTGCACAAGCCAGTCTGCTACAGGCTGACCGAAACTGAAAGAAAAGATTGATTCCATTTTTTCTTTCATGTTGATTTCAGTATCCACTTTAGAATAAATATATGCAGTAAACAAGTGAATGGTGTAGTGTCACTGTATGTGTTCTGTCCAGATTTTGCATGTCTTTTCCATTAATTGCAAACGAGAAAAACGAGGTCATGCCGTCGTCTCACCAAACATAGCCTACGTTCTGGAGACTAGAAATTGGTAATATAGTGTTTTCGGAATCCGGAATGTGCCTCAACGAAATGAACCGCTAATGATCCGGAAATACGGCTTATTTCGGGAGACTTACAACCTGTTTGGTATGACTGAAGAGTTTTTTTCCCTACTGTTTTAGACAAATTTGGTATTGGCAGACAAAGTATTTCCAGAGAAAATGGCAACGTTAAAGTTTACCATGGCCACACACACACACACAAAACTGAACACAAGGTTATAACATAGACTCACTTTCTTTCTTCACCTAGTGAGTCAAAAATAATGGTCGTGTTTATTTATTATTGTTCTTCCTGTCACATGCAGTAGCTGACTTTTCTTTCTTTCTTCCTCCCTTTACAAATGACGGAAAGAGTGATGCTGTTTTCAGTCTGTTCCTGGTGTTCAGTGGGCCTTAGAATATCTGCACCATGTAGACATACCACCACCTTGTTCCTAGCTACACATGCTGCTAACCCCTCCCCTTGATTCCAGTTGAACTTAAAGACACAACAGGTGCCCCATACAACGGCAGCAGCACCTTCACTAACACCACCACCACAGAGGCTTCTGAAGCTGAGGACCAGACCTTACCTTCGTCCGACACCTCACCGTTCAACGACACACTCACAGCAGAGGGAACATCACCTGGGCCACAAAGTCAAGACGGGGGAGTGAGCACAGGGAATGACACTGCTCAGATGTCCATAGATCACCCTTCGCAGAATGTTTCCGGTGAGGCAACAGCCTTTGGGGATCCTGCTGCCAGCGAGGAGGATCCTCCCGCCGAGGACCCCCCCACCCACGTACCTACCGACGGTGCTCCCACAGGTGGTTATCTTGACGGTACTGAGGGATACCCTTCTGAAGTGGCTGCCAATTTCACCTATACTAATGACACCCTTCCTGTGGACAGACCCAGGGATGACACACCTTTTGATGAGGACATCCCCACTGAAGAACATACCCCCACGGAAGATACGCCTTTCGGTGAAATCCCCACGGATGAAGATGCACCCACTGAAGAAGATACTCCTTTTGAGGACATCCCCACTGAAGAAGATACCCCCCCGGAAGATACGCCTTTCGGTGAAATCCCCACGGATGAAGATGCACCCACTGAAGAAGATACTCCTTTTGATAACATCCCCACTGAAGGTTCACACCCGGAAGACACGTTCGGAGCAAACAGCACCGCTGAGGACTGGCATTTTGATGATATTCCCGCTGAAGGCACACCCCTAGACGGCTATGCCCCTGCAGGAAACGACACTGCCTCGGAGTCAGACACCGCGCCCACTTCCAACCTGGGCCTTGCTCCTACCGCCGCCAACGTTACAGAGACCATGGACGCTGACGTTGACGGAGATATGTCCAACGTAACTGTAGTTAACGCCAGTGATATGACTAACGTGACGGCTGTTAATGGGACCGATGTTGATGATGTTGACGATGCTGATGCGTGGGAGGATGAGGACTGGAACTATGAGGACGACGTCACGGATGAGTACGACACAGCTAACGTCACTGCCGAAGAAGATGTAACAGCAAACCAAGGCAACACCAGCTTCACAGACACTGATGTCACTAACGAAAGAACCCCAGCTTACGTTGACGATGACGATGAATATGATGACGAATATGATTATGAATATGAGGACGTCAGCGAGGACCAGGACATGACGTCAGAAAACGACACAGACGTTTCGATGGTTGATGACGTCAGCGTCCCAGGTATTACACTGTTGGAGGGGAAATTGTACATCTTGTACAGTATGGAGCATTGAGTGCACGAGGTAGTTGTAGTCAATGGTAGTGTGGGAGCATGTGCATAAAAAGCAGTATATATACAAATATAGTAATACTAAATGTATATATATATATATAGTAACGACGTAGTCAGAAGCATTTGGGGTTGATGACATTTTCATTAGAAAGTTTGATTTAATGTCTTCACTGTCAGCTTGTATTCCCCCCCCCACCCCCCACCCCCACACACACCAATCTCTCTCTCTTTCTCACACAGGACATTTACACTTTCTCACAGCTCCCCCACCCCCACCCCACCCCACCACCAATCTCTCTTTCTCACACAGGACATTTACACTTTCTCACAGCTCCCCCCCCACCCCACCCCACCACCAATCTCTCTTTCTCACACAGGACATTTACACTTTCTCACAGCTCCCCCCCACCCCCACCACTCTCTCTCTCTCTCACACAGGACATTTACACTTTCTCACAGCTCCCCCCCACCCCCACCAATCTCTCTCTCTTTCTCACACAGGACATTTACACTTTCTCACAGCTCCCCCCCACCCCCACCACTCTCTCTCTCTCTCTCACAGGACATTTACACTTTCTCACAGCTCCCCCCCACCCCCACCAATCTCTCTCTTTCTCACACAGGACATTTACACTTTCTCACAGCTCCCTCCCACCCCCACCAATCTCTCTCTTTCTCACACAGGACATTTACACTTTCTCACAGCTCCCCCCCACCCCCACCAATCTCTCTCTTTCTCACACAGGACATTTACACTTTCTCACAGCTCCCCCCCACCCCCACCAATCTCTCTCTCTTTCTCACACAGGACATTTACACTTTCTCACAGCTCCCCCCCACCCCCACCAATCTCTCTCTCTTTCTCACACAGGACATTTACACTTTCTCACAGCTCCCCCCCCACCCCCACCAATCTCTCTCTTTCTCACACAGGACATTTACACTTTCTCACAGCTTCCCCCCACCCCCACCAATCTCTCTCTTTCTCACACAGGACATTTACACTTTCTCACAGCTCCCCCCCACCCCCACCAATCTCTCTTTCTCACACAGGACATTTACACTTTCTCACAGCTCCCACCCCACCCCCACCAATCTCTCTCTCACACAGGACATTTACACTTTCTCACAGGTCCCCCCCACCCCCACCAATCTCTCTCTTTCTCACACAGGACATTTACACTTTCTCACAGGTCCCCCCCACCCCCACCAATCTCTCTCTCACACAGGACATTTACACTTTCTCACAGCTCCCCCCCCCACCCCCACCAATCTCTCTCACACACACACAGGACATTTACACTTTCTCACAGGTCCCCCCCCCACCCCCACCAATCTCTCTCTCTCTCTCTCTCACACACACACAGGACATTTACACTTTCTCACAGTTCCCCCACCCCACCCCACCCGCACACACACGCTCCTACTCAGTTCCACCCATTGTTGTTTGTTTGTTGTTGTTGTTGTTGTTGTTATTTTTCTTGTCATTCATGTTCTTGTATTCTTCTTCGGTTTTTGAAACAATCAAATACATCGCCTCATCTGAGCGTGTACATGCATTTTAATCTGTCATCAAATTCATCATTTCAAATGGAAAAAGAACAGACTGGGTTCAATACCTTCAGTTCGTGCATGCTTATTGGAAATCGTTTTTGTGATGGCGTGTTTATTTTACAGATCTCTCTCTCCCCCCACCCTCCCCTCCCTCTCTCTCTCTCGCTGTGTTCGCATGATATTCAATTTTACTTTCGAATACATTTTAACAGCATTCGGCATATTCCTTGTATTCATTTGCACTGCATGCAATGTGATTGGTGATGCCGCTTCTGTTTTATTTTGCTGCCTGCGGGCTGTCTTTGCCGTTAGTGTTTCAATGATATGCGTTCTCTATGTTTATCAAGAGGTGGCTGCAAGCATGCTTTGTTGCTAATCAGTGATGCGTAGTCGGGATAGATGTCCATTGGGATCGTTAGTACCATCGTCCTTCGTTGTCCGTCGTCCATCAATTCACCTGTCTCACAATCATCTTCATCATCATAATCAACATCTTCACTATTCGCTGAACTGCTTAGTCATTTCCTGCATAAGGAAAGAAACAACTTGACATGTACACAGTTACGGTCATTTCCTACTTAAAGAAACAAACACTAAAGAAACAAACAGCTTGACATGAGCACAGTTACGGTCATTTCCTTCTTAAGGAAACAAACAACTTAACATGACATGAACACAGTTACGGTCATTTCCTGCTTAAGGAAAGAAAGAAACAACATGACATGAACACAGTTACGGTCATTTCCTGCTGAAAGAAACAAACAACTTGACATGTACACAGTTACGGTCATTTCCTGCTTGAGGAAAGAAACAACTTGACATGTACACAGTTACGGTCAGTTCCTGCTTAAAGAAACAAACAACTTAACATGTACACAGTTACGGTCAGTTCCTACTTAAAGAAACAAACAACTTGACATGTACACAGTTACGGTCATTTCCTGCTTAAAGAAAGAAACAGCTTGACATGAACACAGTTACGGTCATTTCCTGCTTAAAGAAAGAAACAGCTTGACATGAACACAGTTACGGTCATTTCCTGCTTAAAGAAAGAAACAGCTTGACATGAACACAGTTACGGTCATTTCCTGCTTAAAGAAAGAAACAGCTTGACATGAACACAGTTACTGTCATTTCCTGCTTAAAGAAAGAAACAGCTTGACATGAACACAGTTACTGTCATTTCCTGCTTAAAGAAAGAAACAGCTTGACATGAACACAGTTACTGTCATTTCCTGCTTAAAGAAAGAAACAGCTTGACATGAACACAGTTACTGTCATTTCCTGCTTAAAGAAAGAAACAGCTTGACATGAACACAGTTACTGTCATTTCCTGCTTAAAGAAACAAACAGCTTGACATGAACACAGTTACGGTCATTTCCTACTGAAAGAAACAAACAACTTAACATGAACACAGTTACGGTCATTTCCTGCTTAAAGAAACAAACAGCTTGACATGAACACAGTTACGGTCATTTCCTGCTGAAAGAAACAAACAGCTTGACATGAACACAGTTACGGTCACTTCCTACTTAAAGAAACAAACAGCTTGACATGTACACAGTTACGGTCATTTCCTGCTTAAAGAAACAAACAGCTTGACATGAACACAGTTACGGTCATTTCCTGCTGAAAGAAACAAACAGCTTGACATGAACACAGTTACGGTCACTTCCTGCTGAAAGAAACCAACCAACCAACCAAACTCCCCGTCCCAGCCCTCCTTCCCCCGAAACACACAAAAAACAACAACACACGTATGTCCATATTGTAACTCGGTATCGTTGTCGTCATATATAATTGACGTCGTCGTCATCATCATTGTCGTTGTAATCATTATCCCGACCACTGTCATCAAGAACAGAAAATGTGTCTCGTAGGCTGCGTCTGTTTCTCGTTGCTTATATTATTTCTCTTTTTTCTTGTTCTTTTTTTTTACGTCTTTCTCTGTGTGTCGGTCCGTCTGTCCATCTGTCTGTCTTTACCGCAGACATGATTGACATTTCACCAACACCTCATTCCCCTCCATCATCAGCCAGAACAAGATGTTGTTTGTATTGTGTTATCATGCCACTTTTTTGGACAGACAGAGAGACAGACAGACACACACACATACACACACAAAGACACAGACACACCAGTAGGATATTACCTGCCATTCTGTCCTCATCCAGGAAGAACCTCATTACCTGCCATTCTGTCCTCATCCAGGAAGAACCTCATTTCTGTCCTGATCCAGGAAAAACCTCATTACCTGCCATTCCGTCCTCATCCAGGAAGAACCTCATTACCTGCCATTCTGTCCTCATCCAGGAAGAACCTCATTTCTGTCCTCATCCAGGAAGAACCTCATTACTTGCCCTTCTGTCCTCATCCAGGAAGAACTTCATTTCTGTCCTCATCCAGGAAGAACCTCATTTTTGTCCTCATCCAGGAAGAACCTCATTACTTGCCATTCTGTCCTCATCCAGGATGAACCTCATTACCTGCCATATATATATATATATATATATATATATATATATATATATATATATATATATATATATATGTGTGTGTGTGTGTGTGTGTGTGTGTGTGTGTGTGTGTGTGTGTGTGTGTGTGTGTGTACTGCTTCTCTTTTGTCATTCAAATGTGAAAAAAATTCATTTTCATCTTTTTGTTTGGATTTGATGATGTTACTCTTCTTTGCAGTACAGCCAGGAGGTCGTCATTGCTGATTATTATTGTTGTTGACAAAATAAGGAGAATAAATGATAGGGTAGGGATGGACTGATGTCTGGAAGACGATAAAAACAACAACAGTAAACGGAACAGATCGTCTGTAAATGATACACTTAGAGAAACAATAGACGG
>NC_134879.1:0-35000 GCF_041734735.1 Babylonia areolata | reverse complement strand
CAGAAGTAAACTGACTAACAACACGGTAGTAAAGAAAACAATCACATCAGGTAATACACACAAGTACATGCACGTGCACACACACACACACACACACACACACACACACGCACGCACACACGCACGCACGCACGCACGCACGCACGCACACACACACACACACACACACACACACACACACACACACACACACACACACAAACATAGAGAGATAGACTATGTCTTGTTTGTGTGCCTGGTTACTTGTTTGTCTCTCGCCAAACATTCTGTAATTCCTGTCAGAGAGAGAGAGAGAATGCGAATGGTTTATTCATCAGGCCATGGCCCCTCATGAAGGGGTAAGTGAACAAATAATGTTACAAAACATTCAAGAATAAAATTCAACAAAATAACACTTGACATGAGAAACAATAGTTCATGACCCGACTACGAGATGACAGTTTCTCTAAGTTTGAACGCTTTATATAAGAAACATGAGAGATTATGCGGGTCACGTTGTCTCGTGGATGACATCAGAAGACTTAACTTAAAGGCACACGCATATTGGTAATACTTGTGTGGAATAAACTTTAGTCTAATCTTACTAAGGACTGGGCAGCATAAAACAAAATGTAATTCATCTTTTTTTAAATGTTTTACACAATGGACAAATCAGATCTTTCATTACGTTCTCTGTATCTATAATAATGTACAGCCACATCAGATACACCTAACCTAAAGTTTGTGGTTATACATCTTAAATGTTTATCTATATTGAGCGTAAATTATAAAGTTTTATATTATGTGTATTGTAAAATCTTCTATACATGCTAAATCTTTCACTACCTTGAATATGATCATGCCATTTCTGCCATCGACAATCAATCAAACGCTGTCTAAAAACATTGGTAAATCCATTTATGTTACCAACACCCTGGTTCAACCAAACGTCACCTCAACCGTACTCAAACAAACAAACACGTATATCTGATACCCAGTTCTTTTTCCCTCTACTGTCTAGTTCAAACAACATTCTCTAAGCTTTATGGGGTAACCGAAATTCTTCCATTTCTAACAACTTAAGCCGGAAGCGAATACACTGAACAGCAGAGTTGAAGTAAACAGGGTACGTGTTAGTTTCCCCATGTATCAAATCATTCGGAGTAGATATATCTACACCGAGAAATTTCTTGATGGCAAACAAATGTACAGATTCTACAGTGAAGAACAGCTTTGCTCAGTCCCACAGCTCTGAACCATACTGCATAACGGGTTGTACCTGACAATCAAACAATTTCGCAAATAATTTGAAAGAAGTATTATGTAAAGAAGATAACTTTCTCATGATATATATCAAAGCATTTTTTGTCCTACTGGCAAGATCCTTGCAAGCGATACTAAAAACTAAACGTGTGGAAAACAAAATCCCTAAATACTTGTAAACATTTACAACAGGCATTGTAATAGCATTATAAAACCACCTTTCTCTTACACTTTAAAATCCCCCATTTCAAAACACAACAACATTACTTTTCCCCATGTTAACTTTTAAGTTAAGCGATAATGCTGCGTTTTGTGGATTATTTAATTGAGTCTGTAGTCCAATGACAGTTTCAGACAATAAAACGACATCATCTGAAGGCAAAAGAATAAATAATGCAAAATCTTCATATGACAAAGTGGCACCATGTCTTCCATTATTGATCACTTCTAAAGCTAGTTCATTTCTAAACAATGAAAACAATACTGGGCTACACACGTCACCGTTAATACCAGCGGTACAATTAATGTCATCTGTTAACTGAGCGCCACACCTAATCCTACATTTAACACAATCGTACATACTCCTGATACATTTATATAATTTACCTTTCACACCACATTTGAGTAAAACTGGCCAAAGCAAATTTCTGTTTATGGAATCAAATGCCTTCTCAAAGTCTATAAAAGCTGCATGCAATTTGCGATTTGGAGAGAACTGTTTCTGTATCAAAGCTAAGAATGTAAACATATGATCGATTGTTGAATAACCTCTCTTGAATCCAGCTTGATGCTCACCCGCAATGTTGTGTTCATAAACCCATTCCTGCAATCTAGCATTAATAATTGTACTAAATAATTTACTGCTAATTTCACTTAAAGTAATACCTCTATAATTATTTGGACTATTTATGTCGCCTTTCTTAAATAACGGCACAACAATAGATTCTACCCAGTTTGGAGGAAAGACACCATTATCAAATAGAGTATTAAACAGTTTTAGAAAAAAAAAGATCACAAGAGTTTTTATGATACCATCAGGACCGACTGCCTTACGATTTTCCAATTTCCTAAAAGCAACAAAAAAATTCTTCCTTCGAAACTGGACGGTTCATGAAGCCATCATCAGTGTCATCATTATCACAAAGAGCTTCGTTTGCATTATCATCTAATGTTTCTTTCTCTAACAATGGCTTAAAATGATTGAACCGTTAGAGAGAGAGAGAGACCCACAACACACACACACACCACACACACACACACACAAACACACACACACAGACACACACACACACACCACACACACACACACACACACACACACAAACACACACTCATACATACGCGCATTTGAGCGTAAATACACACGGGAACAAATACAGATTATACGTAACTGTGTTATTTGATTCTTAGAGAAGGGTAGAGACGGACACGGACACACAGAACGAGACAGACAGATGGACAGACAGGTAGACCGACAGACAGATAGACAGACAGACAGAAAGACAAAACACACACAAAGAGACAAAGAGAAGAGACAAAGACGGACAGAAACGAAACGAACACACAACCCAAAAACATGTCCCCCACCCCACCCCATATCGATTATTCAGGACGAAGGAAGAAGCAACAGCTGCAGCCCTCATTCAGCTATCGATCGACCCATGCATCTCCTGTGGACTGGAGACAGGCCAGATGAAGGGTGCTTCCAAACTATTTAACATTGCTGCACAATACTGTTTAGTGGCTGTAATAATTATAGCCAGGGATTTTTTTGGCGACGCGAATCGCTCGCTGCAGTCTCATTCACATCTCTTATATTATTTGTTTATGTCTGTCTGTCTGTCTGTCTGCCTGCGTGTCTGAGCGCCCCATCTGTCACCACCGATCAGCTTAGCAAACATTGACAGTGGGCAGAAAGAAGAAGTACGGGGATGAGAGCGTGGCAAGTGTTTTCTTGTGAGGATATAAAGGATGCCGATTGTGATATGAAAGGGAAAGAAATTATTGATTGATGTTGCGACAGACAAACACACATTGTACTCACGTACAAGTCAACACACCCTGACTCCCTCACATGCACGCACGCATACACGCACGCGCGCGCGCGCGCAAACACACACACACACACACACAAACACACACACACACACACGAAACGCATACATGCAAAACGCACACATATATGTGCCTTCGTACATTGGTGTAAAGCATTTACAAGCACGTGAGCGCTTACATACACACACGAACTCTCAAACTCAAGCACTTCTATGTACGTTCAAACGCTTACACATATGTACCCACATATGTGTACATTATATAAAGCTAATTTTGCACACACACACACACACACACGCACACACACACAGACACACACACACACACACACACACACACACACACACACACACACACACACACACTATATTGCAATGCACAGTCCTGGGATTTTGGAGGCCAGAAGATGGTAATGCGAGAAGTCGATATAAAACGTATATATATATTTCTACATTTTTTGTTCTAGTCCTGACACGTCAGAGACATAAACTGTCAGCTCGTAGATCACACACAATGGACCCCTCGCCGAGCGGTCCGCACTGTCATGCATGTTAATTATTCCGTCCATGGCAGTTAGCTGTTGCAGGCATCGCATGGGGTATAGCGCAGTGTGTGTGTGTGTGTGTGTGTGTGTGTGTGTGTGAATCCATAATTATACTGACAGGCACGCCGCCTGTCCCGGAGAGAGCGGACTTCGTGGTGTACGACAACAGCGGCAACCCGTGCCTCCTGGCTTCTCTCAACATCACCATCCACCTCAAATACCATGTGCAGGAGGGGCTCGTCAGAGAGGTATCACCCTCCTAATCATCCTTTTCTTTGGGTGTTTTTTTTGGTTTTCTTTTTTAAAAAAATTTCTTTCTCTCCTTCTCTTACAGCCTCAAATTACCCTCTCCCACATCCACACCCCCCCATCTTCGCTGGATTTAACCACACCCACACTCAACACCCCCATCCTCGCTGGATTTAACCACACCCACACCCACACACCCCCATCTTCGCTGGATTTAACCACACCCACACCACACCCCCATTCTCGCTGCATTTAACCACACCCACATCCCACACCCCCATCCTCGCTGCATTTAACCACACCCACATCCCACACCCCCATCCTCGCTGCATTTAACCACACCCACATCCCACCCCCCCATCCTCGCTGGATTTAACCACACCCACATCCCACACCCCCATCCTCGCTGGATTTAACCACACCCACATCCCACACCCCCATCCTCGCTGGATTTAACCACACCCACATCCCACACCCCCATCCTCGCTGGATTTAACCACACCCACATCCCACACCCCCATCCTCGCTGGATTTAACCACACCCACATCCCACCCCACCCATCCTCGCTGGATTTAACCACACCCACATCCCACTCACCCCATCCTCGCTGGATTTAACCACACCCACACCACACCCCCCCATCCTCGCTGGATTTAACCACACCCACACCCCACACCCCCATCCTCGCTGGATTTAACCACACCCACACCCCACACCCCCATCCTCGCTGCATTTAACCACACCCACACCCCACACCCCCATCCTCGCTGCATTTAACCACACCCACACCCCACACCCCCATCTTCGCTGGATTTAACCACACCCACATCCCACCCCCCCCATCCTCGCTGGATTTAACCACACCCACATCCCACACCCCCATCCTCGCTGGATTTAACCACAGTGTAAGAGCTACAGTTTGCTCCCCTTCTTGATTTTATCCAGGTACATTCTTTCTCACCTCGAATGACCGCCACCCCCCCCACCCCCCCTTTATCCAGGTACATTCTGGTCTCGCCTCGAATGACCGCCACCCCCCCCCCCCTCCCCCATCCCTTTATCCAGGTACATTCTGTTCTCGCCGCGAATGACCGCCACCCCCCCCCCCCCCCCTTTATCCAGGTACATTCTGGTCTCGCCTCGAATGACCGCCACCCCCCACCCTCCCCACCCCTTTATCCAGGTACATTCTGGTCTCGCCTCGAATGACCGCCACCCACCTCCTCCCCCACCCCTTTATCCAGGTATATTCTGGTCTCGCCTCGAATGACCGCCACCCCCCCCCCCCCCCCCCCCCCTTTTATCCAGGTACATTCTGGTCTCGCCTCGAATGACCGCCACCCCCCACCCTCCCCCACCCCTTTATCCAGGTACATTCTGGTCTCGCCTCGAATGACCGCCACCCCCCCCACCCCCCCCCTTTATCCAGGTACATTCTGGTCTCGCCTCGAATGACCGCCACCCCCCCCCCCCCCCCCCCTTTTATCCAGGTACATTCTGGTCTCGCCTCGAATGACCGCCACCCCCCTCCCCCCTTTATCCAGGTACATTCTGGTCTCGCCTCGAATGACCGCCACCCCCCCCCCCCCCTCCCTCCCCCACCCCTTTATCCAGGTATATTCTGGTCTCGCCTCGAATGACCGCCACCCCACCCCCCCACCCCCCCTTTATCCAGGTACATTCTGGTCTCGCCTCGAATGACCGCCACCCCCCACCCTCCCCCACCCCTTTATCCAGGTACATTCTGGTCTCGCCTCGAATGACCGCCACCCCCCCCCCCCCCCTCCCCCACCCCCCCTTTATCCAGGTATATTCTGGTCTCGCCTCGAATGACTGCCACCCCCCCTCCCCCACCCCTTTATCCAGGTGCATTCTGGTCTCGCCTCGAATGACCGCCACACCCCCAATCCCCCCTCCTACCACCCCATCCCTTCGAATAATTTTTGGCTAGTCAAGAAGAAGGTTGCAGAACACATGGCAACGAGTGTTGTCTTCTGGCAAAATTCTGTGGAAGAAATACACTTTGATAGGAACAGAAATATATATGCATTCGCTCAAGGCCTGACAAAGCGCGTTGGGGTATACTACTGGCCAGTCAACTGCCTAGCAGATGTGGTGTGTCGTATGTGGATTCATCCGAACGCAGTGATTCCTCCCTGAGAAACTGAAACTAAGAAATTAATAGTCAAAATTGACACCTCCCCCCCCTCCCCCCCCTTGCCCCCCCCCCAACAAACACCTGACACCTCCTTGTGCCTTTCCAAAGTTGGACATTACTTTCTACGGGACTGATAAGATTATTGTAAAAGGAAGAGAATCGTCCTGGCCAAGCTTTGAATTGACTGACAAGCCATATTCCAAGGGAAGCTACGAAAACAAACACCTTATCAAATTTTGAACCGACTTACTTCCCTTGCATTAGCTCCTCTCCAGCGATGCAGTCATGCAGTTCGAAAACTTGCTGTTAGTTTCTTTCGATTTGGTCCAGTACTGTTGTGCTTTTATCGGCTTTGTGTGTCAAAAGCAGCGTCAGTATTGTGAGAGATTAGTGACATGCTGTTTACAGGACTGACCCCACAGACGCTGTCAGCCGGCATTTCGTTTCCCCGCGGTAAACGCCGTACCAGAAATATTCGCCACGCAGCACGAGTTGCTTGAACGAAAAAGACGTACGATTTGGGGTTATCCTTGCTAAGTGTTCTGCAGCGTCATTACATCCTGTTTCTATTTGATTTCTCTCTATTGCCACGTGACTTACAACCTAGTACTCATTGGTTGTGTGTGCCGGCGTAGAGGGCGACACTGGTAGGAAAACGTAGGGGCCTGGATACATATAGATCCCACATATCTGTCTGTTTACATATCTTTTGTTTTACACTTGGTGTCTGGCTGAGCGTACATTTGGTGTTGTGCCAGCCATAATTGGCAGACAGAACGACTCACAGTAAAACGTAGCGTCCTGTTTATTGTTTGTTTTGTCCCCTTCACGATGCGTAATTGTGACAGAGTACATCTGATATTCTGTCTGGCATATTTTGACAAAGAGCACGATTTTTATTTCAGTAATTGACATTATTTCGTGTTGTCCAGCCGACCACATAGGGCCAGAAGAGGACTGATTTATTCATTTATTTATTCATCTATTTATCTATATATTTTTCAATTAGTTTTGTCGTTTATGTATTTATTTATTTATTCATTTATTTATTTATCTATTCATTTATGTATTCATTCATTGATCTGTTGATTGATCGATTGGTTGATTAATCTATTGATTGATTAGTTTATTTATTTATTCGTTTATTTACAATTCATTCATTCATCTTTTTATGTAGTTATCTGCCTGTTTATCCATTTAGTTATTTATCCATCAATTCATTCATTAACAACATGTAGTGTAGTCTTACTGAAGGCACATTCAACGTTGTCGCCTGCTGTGTGTTGAATCGTGCTGTGGCATGATAGGTATACCAATATGTCGTGACCTGTGACAAGGTGTCCATGATAGGTACACCAATATGTCGTGACCTGTGACAAGGTGTCCATGATAGGTATACCAATATGTCGTGACCTGTGACAAGGTGTCCATGATAGGTATACCAATATGTCGTGACCTATGACAAGGTGTCCATGATAGGTATACCAATATGTCGTGACCTGTGACACGGTGTCCATGATAGGTATACCAATATGTCGTGACGGTGTACAGACCTATGACAAGGTGTCCATGATAGGTATACCAATATGTCGTGACCTGTGACACGGTGTCCATGATAGGTATACCAATATGTCGTGACGGTGTACAGACCTGTGACAAGGTGTCCATGATAGGTATACCAATATGTCGTGACGGTGTGCAGACCTATGACACGGTGTCCAAGAAAAACACGCAGGACGGGTCCACCTACCAGGGCACCTGCGATGACACCCTGTCCCGGCTGTCCATCTCCTGGAACAACGACACCTTTACCCTCAACTTCACCTTCATCCTGCAGGCACGTCTGTCTGTCTGTCTGTCTGTCTGTCTGTCTACCTGACAGGCGCAATGGCCGAGTGGTTAAAACAGTTGGAGTTTCAACCTGAGTGTGCCGGGTTCGAATCTCCGAGGTAACGGCACCTGGGGCCGTATTCGAGAGACCATCTTGCCTGCGGGTACTGGTGTGCCTGCGGGTACTGGTGTGCCTGCGGGTAATTGTGTGCCTGCGGGTAATCTGCCTGAGGCAAGGCAAACTACCCGAGGGTTAGCAATATCCGTATACATTAACACAAGAACCTACCCGCTTATCTGCAAACCCGAAGGCAATTTACCCTTACTATCTGCCAAGGGTGACAGCCCAGGAAGCAGAGGTAAACATGGCGAATCCTTTTGCTGCGTTGGTTATTTTAAGGGAAAACAGGCGTTTTGCGGCGAGACCGTGTCTTGGATACGGCCCCTGATAGTTTGTTCTTATGCTTTGTACGCTTGGCAGTAACACGTGACGTATTGAGACTGGCAGACGTCATTATACTCCATATGACTTAGGTATGTCACTGCAAAGTGAGTGCTCTTGCAGCCGATAAATGACGGAATGCCCGAAGTTTGCAGATTGTCGAAATTCGTTCATTCCAGAGAAATATTTGCATCCGAACTCCGTAATTTCATTGTCTTTGCAATCAGCTGAAAAGCAAGGAGGACAATGTGTCAGAATATGAAAGTGGCCGCCAGATTTGACGAGTTGCTGACTCTCATCAATGCTTTGCTATCAGTGCTTTATATATTATATATATATATATATATATATTCTTATTTCATTTTTTAAATTGTCACACTGTGTGGTACGGTGCAAAGTTAAAGAGCATGCGCAGTAGGGAATTCCCGGGATTACATACACGCGCGGGCGCGCGCGCACGCGCGCGTGTGTGTGTGTATGTGTGCGGCTGTCTGTCTGTCTGGTAAAATGTAACAAATTCATTGTTTCTGAAACTAATTTGTTTCTCAATACCAATTTTGAAACAAACTTAGGCAAAATTTCTTTCTGCTCATATCAGTTACAGGTTGTAAGTCTTCTGGGTTAATCCGGATAAGCAAGATGAGATCAGAAGCCGTTTCAGATTCCAGTCGTTGCCGAACTGTGTGGTTGACGGACAGGAAGTATTCTGAATGGTGACATATGAAGAAACGGTCAAGGCAACACTTTTCCACCAATTTCGAATGGGACCCTTCATTGAATTTAGGTCCTGATAAAAGACGGAGAATCATCTATGCATTTTCATTAATATCCGTGCGTGCTTGTATGCATTTGTGTGTACCTGTGGTGTGTGTGTGTGTGTGTGTGTGTGTGTGTGTGTGTGTGTGTGTGTGTGTGTGTGCGCGCGCGCGCGCGCGTGTGTGTGTGTACGTACAAGAGTGAAGAGTACAAGAGTGAAGCCCAGCCCAACGAGATAGACATGGACGTCGTGCCGGCTGGAGCTAACGCCTCTTCCCAGACCTGGTCCCTCCAGCAGGTGTCGCTGTCCTACGACACAGCCAATGAAAATATGTTCCCTGGTGCCTATAACCGTGAGTTGGCCATCTACATGTTTCACTTTCAGTTTCGGGTTTCTCAAGGAGGCGTCACTGCGTTCAGGACATATCCATAATTATACGCTGCACCACATCGGCAAGGCAGATGTCTGACCAGCAGCCTAACCCAACGGTTAGGCCTTGAGTGCTTGCGTGCATGCATATATATATATATGAATATACATATATATATATATATATATATATATATATATATATATATATATATATATATATATATATTGTATGTATGTATATATGTATGTATTTGTGTACCTATCCGAGTGGTTTTCTTCTACGTCCTCGTTGCCATGGGTTCTTTTACAGTGTGTCAAGTGCGTGCTGCACACCGGACATCAGTTTATCGTCTCATCCGAAAGACTAGACCCTCAGTTCGATTTTCCAGTCAAACTTGGGAGAAAGGGCGAGAGATGGATTGGAACACAGACCCTCAGCCTTCTGTATTGGCAGACTAGCGTCTTCACCATTCTGCCGCCTTGCTCCAACAACAGGACCTGTCGACTTCAGCAGCAGTGTGGTGGTTTTTTTGTTGTTGTTTTGTTGTTGTTGGCATTTTTGGGTTTTGGTATGCTTTTTATCATTTTATCTTTCTGTCAGAACATTCAGCGGGAGCCAGCCTGTAAGAAAGACGTCAATGTTCCCATGTACGATCTCATAATTCCGGGAAACAGAAAAAAAACTTTTGAAAAACAAGACTGTGTTAAACTATCACAGTTTCTGAAGAAGAACCTATGTTTTAAAACGTTGCCACTACTGATAGAAATGTCTTATTTTCCAATCACGGTCGTTGACAAACTGTCGTCATCTGGAAGACTCGTCGGTCATCCGTGTTTTATCGTCGTACCTTTTTTCCCCCAGAACGCTCAATCAAATCATTCAAAAACGCTTTATTAATCCTCATGGAAATTAACTTGTACATGAATTGATCATACGTTAGCCAATATAGAGGGTTTGAACAACCCCCCTCCCCCCTCCACTCCCAAACCCACAACGCCCCATGCAGAGCTTCAGGGTGATCTTGGCTGGAAAAACTGTTGACGAAATTTTGTTTTGACTAGACGAGCAGATTCCAACACGTGTATGTCTACACTTTGCTTGGGTACGGGTGGAGGGGGGGATGGATGGATGGGGGGTGGGGGTGGATGGTTGGGGGGTGGTATGGATGGTTGGGGGGTGGGGGTGGATGGTTGGGGGGTGGGGGTGGATGGTTGGGGGGTGGTATGGATGGTTGGGGGGTGGGGGTGGATGGTTGGGGGGTGGTATGGATGGTTGGGGGGTGGGGGTGGATGGTTGGGGGGTGGGGGTGGATGGTTGGGGGGTGGTATGGATGGTTGGGGGGTGGTATGGATGGTTGGGGGGTGGGGGTGGATGGTTGGGGGGTGGTATGGATGATTGGGGGGTGGTATGGATGGTTGGGGGGTGGGGGTGGATCGTTGGGGGGTGGTATGGATGGTTGGGGGGTGGGGGTGGATGGTTGGGGGGTGGTATGGATGGTTGGGGGGTGGGGGTGGATGGTTGGGGGGTGGGGGTGGATGGTTGGGGGGTGGTATGGATGGTTGGGGGGTGGGGGTGGATGGTTGGGGGGTGGTATGGATGGTTGGGGGGTGGGGGTGGATGGTTGGGGGGTGGTATGGATGGTTGGGGGGTGGGGGTGGATGGTTGGGGGGTGGTATGGATGGTTGGGGGTGGGGGTGGATGGTTGGGGGGTGGGGGTGGATGGTTGGGGGGTGGTATGGATGGTTGGGGGGTGGGGTGGATGGTTGGGGGGTGGGGGTGGATGGTTGGGGGGCGGGGTGGATGGTTGGTATGGTGTCTGAATTACATTAGATTGGGAACTCTTCTGGCAGCAATACACAGCGATAAAGAAGCATTCAGCACAGATCATTTGGGTCGGCTTTTTGTCCGCTTTGACTGCGACTCGTTGTTGCACTTGCTGGTCTTCCGATCTGACGATGACTGTACGTCCTCTGCAAGGGGGAGTTCTTTGTGGCTAGTTATATCCTTTCGCTTCAAAGGGGCCCTTCATGGACCCCAGGGAACCTTCACTGACAGCAGCAAGCCAGCGATGATGTGCGTGCCTCCCACGGAGAGAGAGAGAGAGGGGGGGGGGGAGAGAGAGAGAAGGAGAGAGAGAGAGAAGACAGGACAAGACAAAATTCTTTATTTCGAGGATAATAGATAAGCACTGGTGTGCTTTTTTTTTTACATCCACTCTCATCCGTGAATAGGGTCTACACTACACAATACTAAATAAAACGAGAGCAAAGTATTTTTTGTGGCCGATTAGATCCTTTGACTTCAAAGGGGCCTTTCATGGACCCTAGGGAACCTTCACTGACAGCAACAAGCGAACAGCGTTGATGTGCATGCCTCCCACGGAGAGAGACAGAGACAGAGTGCGGGGAGGGGGGGGGGAGAGAGAAAAAGACAGAGACAGAGAGACATAGAGGGAGATGGGAGAGAGAGAGAGAGAGTGTGTGTGTGTGTGTGTGTGTGTGAGAGAGAGAAAGAGAGACTCAATGCTCTTGCATTTTCTGAGAGTGCACGCACATCAATGATTCATTTGTTGTATACCTGTTATCTTGCATTTTTGTGGGACTCCCCACCCACCCACCCACCCACAGAACCTGAGGCTGATGAACAGGCGGGTCAAAACAGTGTTCCAGCATCTTCACCAACATGATGCACACGACGTTATGATGTCATTTCACATTGGGAACTACGGAACTTTTTTTTGCGTGTTTTATTTGCCGCATATGGCACGGACCATTGCTTTCTACTGTGTATGTAACGTGCGTTCTCTGATAAGTTGCAATCGTCTTGAACGGGCTTCAAAATACTGACTGTATTGTATTGTATTGTATTAATCTTTTTTGTCACAACAGATTTCTCTGTGTGAAATTCGGGCTGCTCTCCCCAGGGAGAGCGCCTCGATACACTGTGAGCGCCACCCAATAAGAAAAAAATCATGCGTGCAGTTTTGTTTTTCCTATCGAAGTGGGGTTTTCTACAAAGACAACCCTTTTGTTGCCGTGGGTTCTTTTTATGTGCGCTAAGTGCATGCTGCACACAGGATCTCGGTTCATCGTCACATCCAAATGACTAGCATCCAGACCACCACTCAAGGTCTAGTGGAGGGGGAGAAAATACCGGTGACTGATCCGTGATTCGAACCAGCGCGCTCATATTCTCTCGCTTCCTTGGCGGACGCGTTACCTCTAGGCCATCACTCCACGTGTGTGTGAACTGGGCGAAGAAAATACTTTGTTGTTGTTGTTGTTGCTTACATCGCCTTTTTGTGAGTACATCGCTTTTTTGTATTCCGGACTTTATGTTTACTCCGTTGACATATGATATATATGATATGTATAAAGAAATCACAAAGAGATATATCGGCGTGGTCAGTGTTGGGGTCGTCCTAAATGGGGCCTTTGCACAGGCTGTCAGGGAAAGAAGACACACGAAAAACATACACACACGCTCTGTGTGTGTGTGTGTGTGTGTGTGTGTGTCTGTCTCTGTCTCTGTCACTATCTCTCTCTGTCTCTGTCACTATCTCACACACACACACACACACACACACACACACACACACACATATATATATATATATATATATATATATATATATATAATAGTTTACATTACATAGCTGCCCGTATGATGTAATAATCCTACTATTAAATCGTTCCGCTACACTAGCAGGTATTTTCCATTGAAGGAACTTATTCTTTACGCACAGAATTGTAGATCACCATCATACGATTACTTATATTACGCTCGGCAGCCTTCTAGAAAACAACACCAACAATAACAAAAACACAAAACACACACACACACACACACACACACACACACACACACACACACACACACACACACACACACACACACACACTCCGTTTTAGGAGAATTAGGAAGATTTCCTATTAGCCTAAAGATAATATGTCAAGTTATTGGCTCTTGGATACACATATTACAGCTTCCTCAAAATTCACTTGTATACACAACATATAACTGCATGTATCGTCAAACAAATGAAAATGTTCAGTGGCTACTTTTCACAAGAAATGTATTAACTAGCACTGGATTAGATCATGTTTGGAAAAAATCAGTTCACTTTTAGTGTTAAAAGATTAAAGTATGCTGCATCCAAGAAGCTTGAAAATGAATATATAAAATTTTGGAAACAGAAACATGACAGTTCATCTAAATTAGCATTTTACAAGAACGCTGTGACAAATGATAAAACTGAACCGTATTTAAAGAATACAGCAAATACACAACACAGGAAAGCACTGACCATGTTACGAATCAGCGCCCATGACTTACAAATCGAACAGGGAAGGTATAAAAATACCATCATCATGGCCTGGCTTCGCTGACGAAGATCTAGGAAGGGCGTTGTCCACGTCTGATGCAGGCACGCTCATGGCTGACAAGGCCAATGCGGGAAAAGCAGAGTCGGCCGCAGCGGTTGCAAGGGAAAGTCTGGTCTGGGTTCGCGGCTGCAGCGTCGTGGTTCTTCCTCCTCCTGCGTTTGTCCTCAAGGCTGGCCCTGCGGTTGTTTTCGAAGGAGGAGACAGCTTGGTGGATGGTGCGTCGCCAGGTCTCTCGATCAGCGGCTACTGCGGACCACTGGCGATGGTCAATGTGACAGGCACCGAGAGCTTTCTTCAAGGAGTCTTTGTATCTCTTCTTGGGTGCTCCTCTGTCACGGTGGCCAGTGGACAGTTCGCCATACAGCGCGATCTTGGGCAGGCGGTGGTCCTCCATCCTGGACACGTGCTCTGCCCAACGTAGCTGGGTCTTTAGCAGCACTGCCTCGATGCTGATAGTCTTTGCCTGCTCCAGGACCTCGACATTTGTGATGTAGTCACTCCAGTGGATGCTGAGGATGGTGCGAAGGCAGCGCTGGTGAAAGGGATCAAGCAGTCGTATGTGGTGCCGGTAGGTGACCCAGGTTTCGGAGCCATACAACAGGGTGGGCAGTACAACAGCTCTGTACACGCTGATCTTTGTGTCTTTCTTCAGGTGTTTGTTGTTCCACACTCTCTTGTACAGCCTGCCGAATGCGCTGTTTGCCTTTGCAAATCTGTTGTCGATCTCCTTGTGGATCTTGGCGTCAGACGAGATGGTGCAGCCTAGGTAGCTGAACTGGTGGACCGACTTCAGCTCTGTCTCACCGATGTTGATGTGAGGAGCGTGGAATTCTTCCCGTGGGACAGGCTGGTGGAGAACTTCCGTCTTTTTCAGACTGACTTCTAGGCCGAAGAGCTGCGCAGCCTCTGCGAAGCAGGACGTTATACGCTGCAGGGCCGCTTCTGTATGGGCGACGAGGGCAGCATCGTCGGCAAACAGAAGCTCTCTGATGAGTTGCTCCAGTGTCTTGGTGTGGGCCTGTAGCCGCCTCAGGTTGAATAGGCTGCCATCAGTGTGGTATCTGATGAAGATACCGTCGTCGTCGCCAAGATCTTCAGTGGCCTGTTGGAGCATCATGCTGAAGAAGATCGTGAAGAGGGTCGGCGCGAGGACACAACCTTGTTTCACTCCATTTCCAATTGGGAAGGGCTCCGAAAGGTCGTTGCTGTGTCTGACCTGTCCACGCTGTTCCTCATGTAGTTGGATGACCATGCTGAGGAATTTTGGGGGGCATCCTAGACGTTTCATGATCTCCCACAGACCTTTTCTGCTCACGGTGTCGAAAGCTTTCGTGAGATCGACGAATGTCGCATACAGTCCTTTGTTCTGTTCCCGACATTTTTCTTGTAGCTGTCTGAGAACGAAGACCATGTCAGTGGTGCCTCTGTTGGCTCTAAAGCCACACTGACTCTCTGGGAGATGTTCTTCGGCGATAGTAGGCACCAGCCGATTTAGGAGGACTCTGGCGAGGATCTTGCCTGTGATGGAGAGCAGAGTTATCCCCCTGTAGTTGGAGCAGTCCGACTTTTCTCCCTTGTTTTTATACAGGGTAATGATGACTGCGTCACGGAGGTCCTGTGGTAGTTTGCCTTGCTCCCAGCAGCAGACAAAGAGGTTGTGGAGTTTGGAGTGTAGTGCTGGGCCTCCATTCTTCCACGCCTCCAGCGGAATTCCGTCAACCCCTGCTGCCTTGCCACATTTCAGCTGTTCAATGGCCTTGACAGTCTCTTCTAGGGTTGGTAGCTCGTCCAGTTGTAATTTCACTGGCTGTTGTGGGATGCGGAGAATTGCCGAGTCTTGAACCATGCGGTTGGCGCTGAAGAGGGCCTGGAAATGTTCCGACCACCTGTTCAGGATCGACGTCTTGTCTGTGAAGAGCGCCTGGCCGTCTGCGCTGCGCAAAGGACTCTGGACCTGGTATGAGGGACCGTACACCGCCTTCAAGGCTTCGTATAAGCCCCGGTAGTCACCAGTGTCTGCACAAAGCTGAGCCCTCTCTGCCAGGTTGGTCCACCACCCATTTTGAATCTCACGAAGCTTGCGCTGGAGGTTGCTGCATATGAGCCGGAAGGTTGCTTTCTTCACCGGACAAGACGGTTGTGCAAGGTGAGCCTGGTGGGCTGATCTCTTCTTCGCCCGCAATTCTTGGATCTCCTGGTTGTTTTCGTCAAACCAGTCCTTGTTCTTTTTCGACGAGAACCCTAGGACTTCTTCAGAGGACTGCAGGATGGCTGATTTCAGCTGTGCCCATAGTGCTTCTGGAGAGGGGTCTGTGGGGCAACTGGGGTCTTCAAGTTTGTCCTGAAGCTTCGCCTGGAATTCAGCTTTCACTTCAGCTGACTGAAAGTTGCCGACCTGGAATTTCTTCCTAGGAGCTCCTCCTTTCTTTGGTTTGGGCTTGAAGTGGAGCCTGAGCTTGCTGCGGACGAGGCGGTGGTCAGTATGACACTCCGCGCTGGGCATCACTCGGGTGTGTAGGACGTCTCGTACGTCTCTCTGGCGCATCAGGATGTAATCAATGAGGTGCCAATGTTTGGACCGAGGATGCATCCACGTTGTCTTCAGGCTGTCCTTCTGCTGGAAAATGGTGTTGGTGATGGTAAATTGCTGCTCTGCACAGAACTCGAGAAGAAGGCGCCCATTGTCGTTGCAATTACCAACGCCATGCTTGCCAAGGACTCCTTTCCAGGCTTCTGAATCTTGGCCAACTCTGGCATTGAAGTCGCCAAGGATGATGACCTTGTCGTCAGCAGGGGTGTTCTGAACGAGGTTGCGCAGATCAGTGTAAAACTTGACCTATTCTGTGGGGTCCGCTTGGAGGGTTGGAGCGTACACGCTGAACAGAGTGGCATGCTGTTTGTTCCGTAGTGGGAGGCGCATGGACATAATTCGGTCTGAGTGTCCTGTTGGCAGGTTTTCAAGCTTGGAGGCAATGGTGCTCCTGACCATAAAGCCTACGCCATAAAGGCGTCTCTCGGTCTCTGGCTTGCCTGACCAGTAGAGGGTGTACCCAGCGCCGTGTTCCTGGAGGCTGCATTCCCCTGCAAAGCGGACTTCGCTGACGGCAGCAATGTCAATGTTCAGTCTCTGAAGTTTGTGTGCGACTAGAGCGGAACGCCTTTCTGGGTGGTTGCTGTCTGCAGAGTCACGCATGGTTCGGATGTTCCAGCATGCTACCTTTAGTCCTTTTGCACCTAATTGTGAGGCAGGTGCCGGCCTTTTCTTCTCTATTGTTGTTCGACCGCGTTTGGAGATGCCCGTTGACCGCGGCTAGCCAACTGGGGGGTATGGAGATGACCATTTGTTTGGACCACCTTTTCTAGGCCCCTCTCCGTGTGGAGCAAGCAGTGCTGTCCCTAGAAAAGGCTGCTTGGTCGTTCAGGGTGCTGCCGAGTGATGCTGTCACCTCCGGGTCCACAGGCGACCAATATCCTGAACCGCCTGCATGCAGGATTGGAACTGCGGCTTCCAGTGACATCTTCCACCTGCCGTTTTCGCCCCTTTCCCATTGCTGCAGGACTTGGAATAGTTGGTGGCGCGGACGTGGACATGTCCTTCAAGCCTGCGCAATGGAATTTTTAGGTGGAGTGCAGTGTGCACAGTACTGGCCCCACACTTTACACCCGTGGTTCATCTGCCATAGCCTAGCAAGCTGGGACGGTGACAGTGAGGTCCTCAGGTCGTAGGTTTTATATCAGACTGTCTTTGTCCTAGCCTCTGGCTCAAAAACCTTCCTCGGAGGCACGAGGGCGCGGCTACTGAAAGTCGGGACATGGCCATGGACCCAGGGTCAATGCATGTCGAGACTCTCCTGCATTCCTTAGCACTTCATGGGTTTTACTTCAGACTTTTCCTTGTCTTAGATGGACTGCCTTCCCAGGCTGTCGAGCTCCATCTGCCCACATGTGACAGGTAGCACAGGGTTACATGGTACCTGTGGCAGGTAGAGACCTGACCTGACCTGGAGTCAGTTTACTAATAGTTCAAAGATTAAACAATAACGTGATAACAAATTATTGATCAAAATCACAGGAAAATTACTTATCTGTTTTGAAGCTTGTAGACTGTCCGTTGAAATAACCAGTGGTGGTTTTAACACCTGGTAGACTTTTACACTGACTGACTGGGTGGTATTAACATCCAGTTTTCAGATACACATTTGTATCTACACCTTTTCGAAGCCTGCCTGCTTGCTCGCCAGCCCACACTCGAGATGGGATCCGCTGGGCATTACATAACCCAATGGTCATCAAGCGTGGTTTGTACCCGGTGCTCTACACATTTTTGGCCCTCTCTGTGATTCACTAATAATTCAATAATTAAACAACAACGCGAGAACAAATTATCAGTCAGTTACACAGAAATATCACTTTGTCCTCACAAAGATAAGTGATTGTGTGTGTGAGTTTTGAGCCCTCTCAATAATTTACTAATAGTTCAAAGATTAAACAATAACGTGATAACAAATTATTGATCAAAATCACAGGAAAATTACTTATCTGTTTTGAAGCTTGTAGACTGTCCGTTGAAATAACCAGTGGTGGTTTTAACACCTGGTAGACTTTTACACTGACTGACTGGGTGGTATTAACATCCAGTTTTCAGATACACATTTGTATCTACACCTTTTCGAAGCCTGCCTGCTTGCTCGCCAGCCCACACTCAAGATGGGGTCCGCTGGGCATTACATAACCCAATGGTCATCAAGCGTGGTTTGTACCCGGTGCTCTACACATTTTTGGCCCTCTCTGTGATTCACTAATAATTCAATAATTAAACAACAACGCGAGAACAAATTATCAGTCAATTACACAGAAATATCACTTTGTCCTCACAAAGATAAGTGATTGTGTGTGTGAGTTTTGAGCCCTCTCAATAATTTACTAATAGTTCAAAGATTAAACAATAACGTGATAACAAATTATTGATCAAAATCACAGGAAAATTACTTATCTGTTTTGAAGCTTGTAGACTGTCCGTTGAAATAACCAGTGGTGGTTTTAACACCTGGTAGACTTTTACACAGACTGACTGGGTGGTATTAACATCCAGTTTTGAGATTCAGGAGAGAGAGGGGAGAAAGGAGAGAGAGGGGGAAGAAAGGAGAGAGGGGGAAGAAAGGAGAGAGGGGGGAGGAAGGAGAGAGGGGGGAGGAAGGAGAGAGAGGGGGAAGAAAGGAGAGAGAGGGGAGGAAGGAGAGAGAGGGGGAAGAAAGGAGAGAGGGGGAAGAAAGGAGAGAGGGGGGAGGAAGGAGAGAGAGGGGGAAGAAAGGAGAGAGAGGGGAGGAAGGAGAGAGAGGGGGAAGAAAGGAGAGAGAGGGTAGGAAGGAGAGAGAGGGGAAGAAAGGAGAGAGAGGGGAGGAAGAAGAGAGAGGGGAGGAGGGAGAGAGAGGGGAGGAAGGAGAGAGAGGGGGAAGAAAGGAGAGAGAGGGGGAAGAAAGGAGAGGGGGAGGGAAGAAAGGAGAGAGAGGGGGAAGAAAGGAGAGAGGGGGGGAAGAAAGGAGAGAGAGGGGGGAGGAAGGAGAGAGAGGGGGAAGAAAGGAGAGAGAGGGGGAAGAAAGGAGAGAGAGGGGAGGAAGGAGAGAGAGGGGGAAGAAAGGAGAGAGAGGGGAGGAAGGAGAGAGAGGGGGAAGAAAGGAGAGAGGGGGAAGAAAGGAGAGAGGGGGGAAGAAAGGAGAGAGAGGGGGAAGAAAGGAGAGAGAGGGGAGGAAGGAGAGAGAGGGGGAAGAAAGGAGAGAGGGGTGAAAAAAGGAGAGAGAGGGGAGGAAGGAGAGAGAGGGGGAAGAAAGGAGAGAGGGGGGAGGAAGGAGAGAGAGGGGGAAGAAAGGAGAGAGGGGGGAAGGAAGGAGAGAGAGGGGGAAGAAAGGAGAGAGGGGGAAGAAAGGAGAGAGGGGGGGAAGAAAGGAGAGAGGGGGAAGAAAGGAGAGAGAGGGGAGGAAGGAGAGAGAGGGGGAAGAAAGGAGAGATGGGGGAGGAAGGAGAGAGAGGGGGAAGAAAGGAGAGAGGGGGAAGAAAGGAGAGAGGGGGAGGAAGGAGAGAGAGGGGAGGAAGGAGAGAGAGGGGGAGGGGAGAAAGGCGGGAGAGAGGGGGGGAGGATGTACGGATGGAGAGAAAGGGCAATAACAAGAATCCAGTTAGCTTTAGATCATGACGTTGTTTCCGGACATGCGCAGAATAGGTCGCGTGACGGTATGACAAGATCCTCCTCATAAGGAGACGTGAGTACGTTATTCTAAAAAAATTCATTGGAGACCGGAGAACAAAGCATGAACATCCCCGAAAACGATGTATGGCAGCCTGAACGAAGAAAAAGAAGGAGGAGTTGCAGAAGAAGAAGAAGATACTGAAATTTGGAATTCGTCCAATAAAAAGAAAGATAAAGAAATGAAACATCAATCCCCCAACTGCGAAGACAGACAGAATACGAGGAATGTCTGACCTCGTCCAATAATAGAAAGCAAAGAATGAAGCAACATCATCATCAGTGACGATGTCCTAAAGGAGGGGTCAGTCCTCAACATCAATGACGATGTCCTAAAGGAGGGGTCAGTCCTCAACATCAATGACGATGTCCTAAAGGAGCGGTCAGTCCTCAACATCAATGACGATGTCCTAAAGGAGCGGTCAGTCCTCAACATCAATGACGATGTCTTGACGCACCTGCCCATCCTCCCCTTCAGTGGTGCAGGCGTAATCCCCAGCATCGGCCAGGCTGACGTTGTTCAGCAGGAAGGAGCTGTAGCTCAACAGACCCTGGTGGGTGTCATCACGGCTGCCCAAGGGAGCCAACCCGCCCCCGGAAACCACTCGGGAAAACTGCACTCTGCCCGGGTTGTCCCCCACCACAAAGCAGTTGATCTGACACTGGCCTCCGGTCTGGCACCTGTAGGACTGGACGGTTCCAGAGCCGTGCGGGGACTGGAGGAAGAAGACCATTCCTTCAGGAAACAGGTGGCTCTGAGAGGACGGGTAGAATGAGATGAACACAACAGCCATCAGTGCTGCGACCAGAGGCTGTTTCTCGTAATTGAAGTCGATGGTTTCCTCGAAGACCAACACCCCTTTTGGATCCTTCCCGGAGTTTATCACCCGAAAGCGATAGGCCGCCCCTTCGAAGCCGTCATCAAAGCTGTCGATAAACAGGCTGCTGTTGGAGCTCACGGGATCTCCCGCTTCGCAAGTATCCCAGAAAACCTCGGACTCGCCGCTCTCCGTTCTCCCCACACGAAGGAAATGAAAGTTTGGGGCTTCCTCCACAAACATCACTTTGTCGGCGTCAGCCATTTTACGGGTGGTGACATTGAAGCTGACGTCATTTCCGTCCTGGTAAGTGATCTCCCTTCCTGGCTGAACGGTGACCTGGATGTTGGGAAGTGGCTCCTCTTGGACTCCCTGCTGGGAGAGCTCCAAAAGCAACATGTAGGAGATGTCGGGCAGGCGGAATATGAAGTGAGCGAAGTAGTGGGACTGAGGAATGGTCACCGAGACGCTGTTTTCCTCGTGAACGATTGGGCCGGCATCCACGGTGTAGTCTGTTGAAGAGGAAAGAAACAGGAAGGTGAGTAATGGGAAATCAGTCAGGAACACACATGTTGGAACTTAGAGCCACTACCCCAGGAGGTACAGAAATAAAAGATATGATATTAAAGACTAAATCACTTGACTGTGACGAGAGAAAATGAATGCAGGAATGAATGAATAATTTTTATTTTCTGAGGGTAATAGATTAAGCATACATGCTTTTTCATCCAGCCCTCGAAAACAAACAAATAAACAAAAGCAAACAGATAAGAATATATATATATATATATATATATATATATATATATATATATATATGTGTGTGTGTGTGTGTGTGTGTGTGTGTGTGTGTGTGTGTGTGTGTGTGTGTGTGTGTAAACGAAAGAGAAAAGAAGAAAGAGGGAAAAGTGAACAAGCAAGAGAAAAGTCACGGAAATATATGTCAAAAACGAGAAGAAGAAAAGGAGATAGTTCTTTGGTAGATGGATAGAGACAGACAGACAGACAAAGATAGACAGACAGCCAGACAAATAGACAGGCAGGGAGAGGGACGAGAGAGAGAGAGAGAGAGAGAGAGAGAGAGAGGCGGGATTGTTCCTATATTTGTTCATTTTACATTTTCGGTACATGTACGCTTAAGAAGAAAAAAAAAAGGGGGAAAAGATTTATGTTGAAACTAATACAGAGAAGCACATGGAGAATAAGAAAACTTGGTATTTGACACAGAGAACACACACACACACACACACACACACACACACACACACACACACACACAGTATTCTTGTATATATATATATATATATATATATATATATATATATATGCATTTTCTTGTTGTTGTTGCTCTTCTTCTGCTTGTTTCTCTCTCTCTCTCTCTCTCTCTCTCTCTCTCTCTCTCTCTCTCTCTCTCTCCTAAATTTTTTCTTCAATTTTTCTTCTTCTTTTTTTTCTTTTTTTTTCTTTTTTTTTTCTCATTTTTTTCATTTTTCCCCTTCTCTTTAATTATTATTATTTTCATTGATGGCTTGATGTAAAAAAAAAATTTTGCTTATTCAATTTACCATCATGAAATAAAATCTTGACTTGACTTGACTTGACTTGACACAGACGGAGAACAAGACAAAGTCTTTATTAACGATGGTGATAAATAAGCGCCTACATGTCTTTTACATCCAGCCCTTGTCCTGTAGATGGGTCAAACTGAAAGAAGCAATTCGTGAATAAGAGGAAGAAGAAAACTTGTATCATTACAAGCACCCCTCTTACTTCCTGACGACTGCATTCCCTGGTCACCACCACACTCACAACACAGCAAACCACAGGAAAAACAGTGTGTGAGGCTGGATGAAGAGGAACAGTGCAACAGTTTCAACACACACACACACACACACACACACACACAGTGAGAGAGAGAGAGACTTGAAACTTGAACTTTTTATGTTGACATTGCCTGCAAGGGTCTTTTGACGAGGGGATAATTGTTTTCACGTCAAAAAGTTACAATACTCTCTATGATCCAACAGTTTTAGACACTGCAGTTGAAGAAAGATTGGTAACACTGTCACCATATATATATATATATATATATATATATATATATATATATATATATATATATATATATATATATGCAATGTCACACTCCGACACTTCAAAGAAAAAAAAAGAAAACAGAAAAATGATTTTTTTTTAAATCGACCATCCTCTCACACATGCCATTTCAGTTACTCCCGACTCTCATCCCAGAATATATCAGCCAACTACAGTTAACAGTTAACTACCTTCAAATACAAATACATTATTTTGCCCGTTGATAAAAATCATTGTCTTATTTTGGTGCTTCTGCAATAAATTTGGCATGGATCTAATTATATTTTCATCCTCAGACGATAAAGCAGAAACAATGTTGTGTATTTTGGCTACACCTGATTAAAAGGATTTACGATTCTGCCGCTGGTCATCATAAGCTTTGCACTGAAACAGAAAGTGTTTCTCATCATCACTTCGGAAACCACATGATGGGCGTGGTAATTCCACGGAAGTCCCAGGTTCAAACCATTTCTTATTTGCATTGAAGCTAAGTGTCCTTGATCTAAATCTTGAATAACTTATTCTGTGCCATTTATCTGTAATGATACTCAGAATGTTTTCGGTTGAAATACGTTTTTGAATGAGAGAAAAAAAACTATATTTAGCTTTGGTTTCCGTATCGGAATGTCAATCTTGTTTAAATGAACAAACAAGTCTATCTTTGAAATCAGAAATAAATTGCTGCTCGTTTCCTACTTCCTGGGACAGCCATACAATTCCCAAATCATGTTCTGATAAAACTTTCTTTACTCTGTAAGCCCAATTATATTTTCCGGACTCCATTTGAATATACATCATATCATACGCCTGCCTGCATAAGAGTGTTTGTGGAAACTTCAAGTTTCAACCAGTATTCAAGACACCTTGCAAAAGTTTTTACACACACAGGGTATCTTCCTGTTGTTTCCATATAAATCTGTATTAGATGAATGTATTGGTGCATTTAAAAAAGTTTAATTGCATATGCATGCATTTTCTCAATCTGCTTATTCACATTCAGTCCCCAATTTCTGCTGCATATGTAAGTAAAGGTTCGATTTGTGAATCAAACAAATTTCCAAAAGTAGCAGCAATCAAAAGAGATGAGCTTTTGTAACGTTTTCAAAATTTCGATTCCATCCTTTTCCCCCTTACTACCTTACTACAAGACTTTTCCCATGCATAGTTCAGATTTTGTTGAGAACATCATTCCTAAGCATTTGTATGAATTCACTAATAATAATAATAATGGATACTTATATAGCACACTATCCAGAAATCTGCTCTAGGTGCTTTACATAAACGCTTTTGTTAACATAAAACATTATATCTATGTTACATACACACACCAAAATGTGACTACACACACACACACACACACACACACACACACACACACACACACACACACACACTGCATACATACATTTTAACATACATGTATATCTAACAGCTACCCTAACACATACGCACAAATAGGCAGGCACAAACTTACATAAACACAGGCACACACAATACACATTCATATACATGCATGTAGTTATGTACACATACATATGTATACACACATAGTCAAGCACAGCTAACGAAAAGGAAGTGGACCTGCCACAATTGAACTTATTGCTGAGGGAAAAAGGTGAGTTTTGAGACGAGATTTAAAAGATGCGAGGGAATCAGAATGACGGAGGTTATCAGGGAGCTTGTTCCACGTCTACTCTAACTTCCAGAGACAGAACGGAATCCAGTTGACACTTTGGAAAAAGCTGGGTGACGTGGATTTTGCTGACCAATTGACTCCTCTCTCACAGCCAGTAACAGATGCAGGCAGGAGAATCTCTTTCTGTCTGTCTCACAGCCAATAACAGATGCAGGAGAACCTCTTTCTGTCTGTCTCACAGCCAATAACAGATGCAGGAGAATCTCTTTCTGTCTGTCTCACAGCCAATAACAGATGCAGGAGAATCTCTTTCTGTCGGTCTCACAGCCAATAACAGATGCAGGAGAATCTCTTTCTGTCTGTCTCTGTCTCTGCCTCTGTGTCTGTATTCAGATTAACGTTTCTCTTCATTCAATCTAAATATAATATGTTTTTTTATGCTACGTTCACATATCACTCACACATGTAATTCCATGCAGTCTCTAACTTGCTTCAAGAAAGTATCAGCATACAAAAGAACCATGGTTAGCGGCAAGCTATTGCTTTATATTGATTATGGTGAACACATCCGTGTCTTATGTTTGTGCTGCCGAACTGACCCGACAGCCACCGTCCATCTGTAACTTCTTCATCCAAAACTGAAAACACCATCAGAAGATTTATTTGGACATACACCGGACATCACCATAAGTCTTACACTGAAACAAAAAGTGCTTTCCACCACCACGTTGGGATCTACATGACATGGAATTTCTGTGTTAGTCCCAGATTCAAACCAGTTTTATTTTTCCGTGCCCTTTAACTGAAATGGGCTGATTCTTGGACAATATTCAAGATGAACTATATTTTTAATGGAAAAAAAAATCTTTTCTTTGGTTTCCATACTCGAATGTCAGTTCAGTACAGTTCTGCTGTGCTCTGCTTTTGTTCCCAACATTTTGTTCTTCCTGCATAAAGTCTAGCCTCGCCGAAGACAGGAAGCGGGGCCAGCATAGTCCAGTGTCACACATTGTTTGTTATTTTAATCATGATTTTATTTCTTATACTGATTACTTGTCCATATTTGTTTATCAGCAAGAGGAATGTTATAAATATATAATGTCAGCACTGCCGGCTCTTGTCATAATTTCTTTGTGTGTTTAAACTGCAGGCTGAACACGGAACTTGTTTTATGGTCTCAAATGATCGATTGGTAGCCTTAATGACGGGCGCAATAGCTGAGTGGTTAAAGTGTTGGACTTTCAATCTGAGGGCACCGGGTTCGAATCTCGGTAACGGCGCCTGATGGGTAAAGGGTGGAGATTTGTCCCATCACTCGGGTCAACATATGTGCAGACCTGCTTATGCCTGAACCCCCTTTATGTGTACAAGCAAACAGAAGATCAAATACGCACGTTAGGTATCCTGTAATCCATATCAGCGCTCTTTGGGTTATGAAAGCAAAAACATACCCAGCATGCACACCCCCGAAAACGGAATATGGCTGCCTACATGGTGGTAAACACGGTCATACACGTAAACGCCCACTCATGTACATACGAGTGAACATGGGAGTTGCAGCCCATGAACGAAGAAGAAGAAGAAGCCGCACTATTCCCGAACCATGGACGTGGGATGTTCTCGCTTTCTAACAGTTTGCATCATCCACTGGGCCACAGTCCTGTTCTCCTCAGACTGACAACAGACCTGACCAACAGTCTTCGTGTCACCATTCACCGGAAGATTTTATCCAACAGCCACCATTGATCAGTAGATTTTATCCAACATTCATCATTCATCAGTAGATTTTATCCAACAGTCATCATTTATCAGAAGATTTTATCCGACAGTCACCATTCATCAGTAGATTTTATCCAATCATCATTCATCAGTAGATTTTATCCAACAGTCACCATTCATCAGTAGATTTTATGCAACAATCATCATTCATCAGTAGATTTTATCCAACAGTCATCATTCATCAGTAGATTTTATCCAACAGTCACCATTCATCAGTAGATTTTATCCAACAATCACCATTCATCAGTAGATTTTATCCAACAGTCACCATTCATCAGTAGATTTTATCCAACAGTCACCATTCATCAGTAGATTTTATCCAACAATCACCATTCATCAGAAGATTTTATCCAACAGTCACCATTCATCAGAAGATTTTATCCAACAATCATCATTCATCAGAAGATTTTATCCAACAGTCACCATTCATCAGAAGATTTTATCCAACAGTCACCATTCATCAGAAGATTTTATCCAACAGTCACCATGCCACATGTATTCAAAAGTCACTGTGTCATCACCCACTCAAAGACATGTATTCAACATTTTCCATTTTTACATCATAACCTAATTGTAGACCTGTATTCAACAGCTGCCGTATCATTAGCATCCTATCATAGACGTGTGTTCAACATTTATCGTACACTCATCTAATCAAGGATCTGTATACAGCAATCTTCATCATATCATCGTATATTCCCCCAATCATGAACCTGTGTACAGCAATCTTCATCATATCATCGTATATTCCCCCAATCAAGGATCTGTATACAGCAGTCTTCATCATATCATCGTATATTCCCCCAGTCAAGGATCTGTATACAACAATCTTCATCATATCGTATATTCCCCCAGTCAAGGATCTGTATACATCAATCTTCATCATATCATCGTATATTCCCCCAATCATGAACCTGTGTATAGCAATCTTCATCATATCATAGTATATTCCCCCAATCAAGGATCTTTGTACAGCAATCTTCATCATATCATCGTATATTCTCCCAATCAAGGATCTGTATATAACAATCTTCATTATATCATTGTATATTCCCCCAATCAAGGATCTGTATACAGCAATCTTCATCATATCATCGTATATTCCCCCATTCATGAATCTGTGTACAGCAATCTTCATCATATCATCGTATATTCCCCCAGTCAAGGATCTGTATATAACAATCTTCATCATATCATCGTATATTCCCCCAGTCAAGGATCTGTATATAACAATCTTCATCATATCATCGTATATTCCCCTAATCAAGGATCTGTATACAGCAATCTTCATCATATCATCATATATTCCCCCAATCAAGGATCTGTATACAGCACTCTTCATCATATCATCGTATATTCCCACAATCAAGGATCTGTATACAGCAATCTTCATCATATCATCGTATATTCCCCCAATCATGAATCTGTATACAGCAATCTTCATCATATCATCGTATATTCCCCCAATCATAAATCTGTGTACAGCAATCTTCATCATATCATCGTATATTCCCCTAATCAAGGATCTGTATATAACAATCTTCATCATATCATCGTATATTCCCCCAATCAAGGATCTGTATACAGCAATCTTCATCATATCACAATGTGATCTGTGTTCAACAGTCACCGTATTTCCAGTTAACGGTGGACGGTGGCAGAAAGGTTGAGACAGTTATCTGCCAATACAGTGTCCTTGAGGGCTAGGGTTTGAATCCCATTTTGTATTTGTATTTGTATTTCTTTTTATCACAACAGATTTCATTGTATGAAATTCGGACTTCTCTCCCCACGGAGAGCGCGTCGCTACACTACAGCGCCACCCATTTTTTTGTATTTTTTTCCTGTGTGCAGTTTTATTTGTTTTTCCTATCGAAGTGGATTTTTCTACAGAATTTTCCCAGGAACAACCCTTTTATTGCCGTGGGTTCTTTTACGTGCGCTAAATGCATGCTGCACACGGGACTTCGGTTTATCATCTCATCCGAATGACTAGCGTCCAGGCCACCACTCAAGGTCTAATGGAGGGGGAGAAGATATCGTCGGATTACCCGTGATTCGAACCAGCGCGCTCAGATTGTCTCGCTTCCTAGGCGGACGCGTTACCTCCAGGCCATCACTCCACATTCTGGCCCTTTGTCCCAGGTTTAACTTGAAAACCAAACACAGCGTCCAGTCATTTGGATGAAATGCTGAACCGAGGTCCCGTGTGAAAACCAAACACAGCGTCCAGTCATTTGGATGAAATGATGAACCGAGGTCCCGTGTGCTGGAGCACTGAAGGAGAACCTGTGACAACTTAAGGGTTGTCCTTGGCAAAATTCTCTACAAAAGTCCACTTTGCTACGCAGGCAGAAAAACAACAAAACAAGGGTGGCACTCCTACTACGCTCTCCGTGGAGGGGGCAGCCTGAATTTCAAATTTGACAAAAGATCAATGCAATACAATTCAATACAATACAATACAATACAATACAATACAGTCCAAATTTCATACAGAGAAATCTGTTGTGATAAAAAGAGAAATACAAATACAGTCACCACATTTTCATTTAAGCGGGGTACTGCGTCTTGAGCAGTTATGGAACGTTCATCATTGACATGTTCAATCAGTGATCATCACCGTACCTTCGTGGCTCATCAGCTTGACTACAGGCCTGGTTGTGGAGTCGTATTCAACAGTCACCAGGTAACCATCCTCAACGGGCGTCTTCCTCACATGACGGAATTCAAAGTGCTCCTGAAACAGACATGTGGTGATGTGCACCGTTCTCTGCGATCTGTGAAAACACCATGTTCTGTTAAAACTGGCATCATGCTCAGACATAAAACACAACACACACTGTTATCCCCCTCCTTTCCCCGATCCTTGTCCACACTGCCATCCCCCCTCCCTTCCCCTATCCTTGTCCACACTGCCATCCCCCCTCCCTTCCCCTATCATTGTCCACACTGCCATCCCCCCTCCCTTCCCCTATCATTGTCCACACTGCTATCCCCCCTCCCTTCCCCTATCATTGTCCACACTGCCATCCCCCCTCCCTTCCCCTATCCTTGTCCACACTACCATCCCCCCTCCCTTGCCCTATCCTTGTCCACACTACCATCCCCCCTCCCTTCCCCTATCATTGTCCACACTACCATCCCCCCTCCCTTCCCCTATCATTGTCCACACTACCATCCCCCCTCCCTTCCCCTATCATTGTCCACACTACCATCCCCCCTCCCTTGCCCTATCATTGTCCACACTACCATCCCCCCTCCCTTGCCCTATCATTGTCCACACTACCATCCCCCCTCCCTTCCCCTATCATTGTCCACACTGCCATCCCCCCTCCCTTCCCCTATCATTGTCCACACTACCATCCCCCCTCCCTTGCCCTATCATTGTCCACACTACCATCCCCCCTCCCTTCCCCTATCATTGTCCACACTACCATCCCCCCTCCCTTCCCCTATCATTGTCCACACTGCCATCCCCCCTCCCTTGCCCTATCCTTGTCCACACTACCATCCCCCCTCCCTTGCCCTATCATTGTCCACACTACCATCCCCCCTCCCTTCCCCTATCATTGTCCACACTACCATCCCCCCCTCCCTTCCCCTATCCTTGTCCACACTACCATCCCCCCTCCCTTCCCCTATCATTGTCCACACTACCATCCCCCCTCCCTTCCCCTATCCTTGTCCACACTACCATCCCCCCTCCCTTCCCCTATCCTTGTCCACACTACCATCCCCCCTCCCTTCCCCTATCATTGTCCACACTACCATCCCCCCTCCCTTCCCCTATCCTTGTCCACACTACCATCCCCCCTCCCTTGCCCTATCATTGTCCACACTACCATCCCCCCTCCCTTGCCCTATCATTGTCCACACTACCATCCCCCCTCCCTTCCCCTATCCTTGTCCACACTACCATCCCCCCTCCCTTGCCCTATCCTTGTCCACACTACCATCCCCCCTCCCTTGCCCTATCATTGTCCACACTACCATCCCCCCTCCCTTGCCCTATCATTGTCCACACTACCATCCCTCCTCCCTTGCCCTATCATTGTCCACACTACCATCCCCCCTCCCTTGCCCAATCCTTATCGACAATGCCGCCACACCAACAAGAACAGGACACACGATGTAAGATACATGGATACTTGGTCATCTCCGAAAGAAAAAAAAAAATCACAGGTTATCTGAAAAATGGCGACATGTTAAATATCACACACAGTGCACTGACAGACCCACAAAAAGTCCAAAAACTCTCAATATTCAAACTACACCGAGTCATATCAAATACATTACTCAACCTTGCTCAAGCCCACATAATATGTATTAAACCCAGTGACTTACAAAATGTTTTGTACGGGCGTGTGGACCGTTCACTGAACTACAGACAATTCACTCACCAGCATGGCTGCAGGAGTGACAAAGGCCAGAAGAAGCAGCACCAGAAACGACCTGTTTTCACTGTGCCCCATGGTCAACTTACTGGCCCTTTACTCAGTGGACCTGGAGTGGGGTAACACATTTTATGCAGTCGCTGTAGCGATAGAAACGAAAGGTCATGTTCCTCGTTTTCTGCCCATCATGTCTGTTTATGTTGAACGTCCACACATGTGCAAAGTACGGCAGCGCTTTAGCTTCTGAAGTTCTACGAGTCCAAATCCAAGCACGGCTAATGGACACACGTACACACATGCGCGCTTATACACAAGCATTACACATCAATGTTAGATACACAAATAAGGTAGGATGTGCAGCCCACTTTCGTCGTGGATTTTTCGTCGATCGCAGAGCGAGAAGTAGGTCATATGACGATATCCGCAGCCCGCCACTGTAACCGGCTTCTCTGGGTGTGCACAGCTTTTGTTCGGACAACTTGTATTTGTATTACTAATTTTATCACTTCAGGTTTCTCTGTGTGAAATTCGGGCTGCTCTCCCCAAGGAGAGCGAATCGCTATCCTGACAGCGCCACTCATTTTCTTGTATTTTTTCTGCCTGCAATTTTTTATTTGTTTTCCTATCAAGATGGATTTTTCTACAGAGTTTTGCCAGGGACAACCCTTTTGTCGCTGTGGGTTCTTTTACGTGCGCTAAAAGCTGCACACAGGGCCATGATTTATTGTCTCATCCGAATGACTAGCGTCCAGACCAACACTCATGTTCTAGTGGACGGGGAGAAAATACTGGCGACTGTGCCGGGATTCGAACCAGTGCGCTCAGATTCTCTCGCTTTCAAATTACTCACGCAATTACAGATCTTTAAATGTTAATCAGTCTGTACACCAGTGACCTGATCACAATTTACAACACTTCCCTCCAGGAACTGCTTGATAAGCATGTCCCTCTCACAATGCGTGTTGTGTTTGATCGTTTATGTGCACCCTGGATGTCTCTTGAAATCAAGATGACAAAACGGCAGCGTCGCTCCGCTGAGCGAAAATGGCAAAAGTTTGGTGTGGAAATTTTCAAGCAGATATGTGCGCAGTGTTGTAAACCAAATGATCCGCGATGCGAAAGAGAAATACGTGTGCGACAGAATTACTGACGCTGATTCCTCCAGAGTTCTGTTTCGCTTGGCCAGTCAAATGATGGGGAAGGATGTCCGAACTGTTCTGCCTAGCAATATACCCTCTGAAAGTCTAGCTGATAAATTTATTGATTATTTCACTACTAAAATAGAGATGATTAGAAGTGACTTCGATTCTCCTACTGATTTTGGCGAATCTGATACTTTTAATGGAACACAGTTCACTACATTCCAGACAGTTACCAAGGAACAGGTCAAAGATGTCATCCTCAAGATGCCAAAGAAATCATGCAGTCTCGATCCTATCCCACTTTCTATATTTTACCAATGTTTAGAAGAATTACTACCCACTATAACCAATATCATGAATATATCCTTGACCTCATGTGTTGTCACGCAGTCGTTTAAGCATGCCTTGGTGTGTCTCCTTTTGAAGAAAGCTAGTCTTGATCCCGAAAACCTGAAAAACTATAGAACAGTATCAAACCTCCCATTTCTGTCTAACGTTTTAGAGCGTATTGTGCTTGGCCAGCTTATGAAACACCTTGAGATCCACAGTCTCCTGGAGCCATTTCAATCAGCGTACAGAAAGGGACACAGCACGGAAACGGCCTTATTACGTGTGGTCAATGACCTGTTGCTAGCATCTGATGCAGGCAAGGTATCCATTCTGTCACTGATGGACCTTTCTGCAGCATTTGACATGATAGACCATGACATTATGGTCAGAAGGTTGTGTGCTGTGTTCGGACTCAATGGTATTGTTCTGAAATGGTTTCATTCCTACTTATCAGGTCGCACACACTCTGTCCTTGTAAATGGAAACCAGTCTGTTCCGTCTGTGCTCAGATATGGGGGTACCACAAGGTTATGTCCTGGGACCTGTACTCTTTACAATGTACACACAACGTCTAAGTTTGATCACCCAACAGTCTGTACCTATCATCTGTTTGCTGGCGATTCTCAACTGCATGATTCTACTATTCCCTCTGAAATTTCATGTTTAGCTTCTAAATTTAAGACTAGTATAGAAAATGTAGCAAAGTGGATGAAACAAAACAAACTAAAAATGAATAACAAAACAGAACTCATGTTGACTGGTGATAAAAATAAGCTCAAGCAGATAAATACAACGTCTATCATTTGTTCTGGCATAGAAATTTCTTTTTCCAAGTTCTGTCCGCAATCTTGGTTTTTACCTCGATTCATCCTTCACGATGGAAACTCATGTGAACCACCTGTGTAAAGTTCTTTACTTTCAGCTTCGTAAGATCAGTAAAATCCGCCCCTTCCTGTCCGTTGATGCCGCCAACAAACTTGCTGTTGCCTTCATTTTATCCCGCCTAGATTATTGTAATTCTCTCTTTGCTGGCCTTCCCAATGATAAACTCTACAAGCTCCACAAAATACAGAATAGTTCAGCTCGACTCATCCTTAAAAAGTCGAGGAGAGAGAGTGCTACTGCTTTTCTGCGGACACTTCATTGGTTGCCTGTTCAAGCCAGAATTGAATATAAAGTTGCCTGCCTATGCTTTCAGTGCCTGAAATGTGATACCGCACCCTCATATCTTTCTGAACTTGTTAACCCGTACTTGCCAAGCATTGAGATCTCTTGATCCCTCCCAGCTAACTCTTCTCCAATACTTCATTAACTCCTGTGGAAAGAGGTCATTTTCCGTCTTCGGCCCAACAACTTGGAATTCTCTGCTTATCGCTCTCAGACAAACAACTCATATATCTACCTTTAAAGTAAATTTTAAAACTTATCTCTTTAAAAAAAATACTTGTCATAACTCAAATGGTGCTGTTGTCCCAGGCCCATGGCAATGTGAGTGTGTGTGATGGAAGAGTAGAGAGAATGGGAGTGGGTAGATGGATGGTGGTGGTGTGGTTCGAAAGGGAGAATGACCCGATTTTTACCCCTTTTACCTTTTACCTTTTCTATCCAAAAGTTTATTTTATAATTTTATAATTTCTGAACTCATCCATATCTATACCCCGTCTCGCCAGCTCCGTTCTTCCTCTGATACTCGACTTCTCAGGATACCTCACGTCAGAAGTAAGACCTATGGACACAGATCGTTTTCTTTTCAATCGCCAAAGACGTGGAACAAGCTCCCTGATAACCTCCGTCATTCTGATTCCCTCGCATCTTTTAAATCTCGTCTCAAAACTCACCTTTTCCCTCAGCAATAAGTTCAATTGTGGCAGGTCCACAACTACATGCATGTATATGAATGTGTATTGTGTGTGCGTGTGTTTATGTAAGTTTGTGCCTGCCTATGTGTGCGTATTTGTTAGGGTAGCTGTTAGATACACATGTATGTTAAAATGTATGTATGCAGTGTGTGTGTGTGTGTGCGTGCGTGCGTGTGTGTGTGCGCGTGCGTGCGTGCGTGCGTGCGTGCGTGTGTGTGTGTGTGGTCACATTTTGGTGTGTGTATGTAACATAGATATAATGTTTTATGTTATCAAAAGCGTTTTTGTAAAGCACCTAGAGCAGATTTCTGGATAGTGTGCTATATAAGTATCCATTATTATTATTATTATTATTATTTTTACAAAATCTGTGGCATGCAGATTACAATTATGTTCTGTTTTACATGTATGTATTTTAAGTGAAAATTGCTGTCATCTCAGCCGTTTAATCATGTGTGTGTCTGTGCGTGGGTGTTAATGTTGGAGTGTAACAGTTGTAGTATTGATAGTATGTTACTTTGTGAGTTTTATGCATTGTGTTTTTTTTTTGTGTGTGTGTTTTTTTGTTCTGTTTTTAATATCAATGATTCTATTTTTATGTTTCTACTACTTTTTCTATGCTTTCTTGTCTCACTTTAGGTACTGGATTGTAAAGCGCTTAGAGCTTG
>NC_134878.1:65206640-65216640 GCF_041734735.1 Babylonia areolata | reverse complement strand
CCACTACCACTTCTACTGGCACTACCACCACCATTACTTGGGAAATGAACTTATCCGAGACCTATTACAATACGGGAAAAATTACAATGAATTTTACTCAAAATCCCCCATAATACTAGGATGAGTAATGATTTAATACAGTGCAGCAAGAAAATCAGTTAACCACGTATAACAAACAAGCTAGCCAACCACTTTTACACTTTACAGAATCATTTCGAAAGAGACCCCTTCCTATTTATCCAATGTAGCATTCACACACACACACACACACACACACACACACACACACAAACGAGAACATTTAAACGTTTAACTGAAGATAAATACTGGCTACTCACATGGAACAACTTATTCCCCTGGTGGACTTGGCTAGTCAGGAAAACCCGACCTCAACACACACAGGTGCTGTACACAACTGGGCAATACATATTGCCACACCCAGAACATCCACATGGGTGTTACTCTTGAGAGCTCTACCGCGCGTCTGCCTTCCAAAAACCAGTTTTAAAAATTCAGCTGATGCTACCCTGAGTACAGCTTAATGGAAAAATAAAAACCCAGCACGCGAAAACCCAAGAAATGACACTATGTGAAACTCAAGCACAAAAACAAGAGGCGTTCGAAGTTTATACATTATACAAATCCATCCACACACAGGCACATGAAAGGGGAAAAAGGTCAAAAAGTAAAAAATGTAATCCATTCCGCGACACCAACCTTAACCCTAACCTAACCTAACCCAACCCAACCCAACTAACCCTAACCAACCCTAACCCTAACCCAACCCTAACCCCCCTAACCCTAACTTAACCCAAACCCTACTAACCCTAACCCAACCCTAATCCTAAACCCTAACCCAACTAACCCTAACCTTAACCTAACCCTCCCTAACCCTAATCCCTAACCCAACCCTACCCCTAAGCCAACCCAACTAACCTTAACCCTAACCCTATCCCCCCCCCAACCCTAACCCCCCCCCCCAACACAAACCCTAACCATACTAACCCTAACCCTAAGCCCTAACCCTAACTAACCCTAACCCAACCCTGACCTAACCCAACCCTAACCTAACCCCTAACCCTAACCGGTATAAGCAAATGGGCAAAACTCTGGAAAGTGAAAATTCAGCGAAGAGAAAACAGAATTATTAAACTTTGTACGAGACAATAACGCTGTTCTACCGCTTACGTTTTGTTCTTCACATTTACTTAGCACAGATAAACACAAACATCTTGGTATTATACTCCAGAACAACTGCAAATGGGACGCACATATTCAAAGCATAATTAGAGTAGTTACCATGTTACTTTCTTGTCTAAAAAGTTATAAGTAGAAACTTTGTAGAAAATCCCTTGAAATAATGTATAAATCGTTTATATTACCTCATTTTGATTATGCTGATATCATTTGGGATAATTGCTCTGCCACACTATCAAATTCTCTGGAGGATCTGCATTTGGAAGCAATAACAACCATTGTTGGAGCTGTTCGTGGGACCAATCACTAAAAATTATGTAACGAGTCTGGCTTTTGTACACTAAAAGAAAGAAGAGATAGGCACAAACTTATACAATATTATAAAATCATTAGTGGCATGTGTCCAGACTATTTGTTACACCTACTACCTGATCTTGTTGCAGTAAGAAACCCATACCACAGACGTAGACCTCTTGAACGCACGGTTCCAAAATGTCATACTGAAATATATCGGAAATCTTTCTTTCCTTCTACAACAACCTTGTGGAACTCTCTCCCTGATCATGTTAAGAACTGCAACTGCAACTCTCTAAGTGCATTTACACGCTACTTGTCTGCAAACGATTCCATTGTACCTATATATTATTATTTTGGTGAACGTAAGGAACAAATAATTCATTGTCAACTCCGCCTTCAGATAAGTGATCTTAGAAATGACATGTTTCATCGCCACTTATTGGATGATCCATTCTGCGATTGTGGCAATGGTAGAGAAACAGTTTCAGTTTCAGTTTCAGTAGCTCAAGGAGGCGTCACTGCGTTCGGACAAATCCATATACGCTACACCACATCTGCCAAGCAGATGCCTGACCAGCAGCGTAACCCAACGCGCTTAGTCAGGCCTTGAGGAAAAAAAAGGGGTGAATAAATGATAGATAAGCTTACACAAATAAATAAATAAATAAATAATAATAACTATAATGTAAAAAAAAAAATAAAAAAAATAAAAAAGCAAGCAAATAGATGTAAAACATGAAGACACACATTCACATATACACCCACACATGCATAACAGATATGCACCGAACATGCAGTTTCACAGATATGAAAGCACAGTCAAATACATATAAATGTACATGAGCTCCAACACACACACACACACACACCACACACATTACCCTGCACCTCCTCTACCCCCTCCTCCACACACTCATTTCTAGTCTACGTATCACAGCTTCCACGGCACACACACACATACATACACACACACACACACACAGATGAACACTTACTTGTACAAGCGCACACACATATGCCCATATCTCCACACACATATGTACAAAGATATATATATATATATACGTTCCAATATCCTGTTGCTCCCACAGTGTAGGCATGCATACACTCACATACCTCATCCTCTACCCCACCTCCCCCCGCACCCCCCCTCCCCCTCACACACACACACACGCACGTGCACAGAACTCTACTGACACTTGTGTACACTTACACTCGCATGCACAAACGCACTCAAAAATACAGACCCACACATGCACACAAACACACACATACACACACGCACAGAGGCTGCCACTGATTGGCCGCAAGAGGGATGGGAAAAGATCTCTGATGCCAAGAACGTGGCGTCTAGTGTGTTGCTCAGTCTATTGTATTTGGAAAAGCCCACAGAGACTCTGTTCCGTTTTGAAGAAATTTGCGCAATGTTGGTTTGGAAATGATGCCGATATTTGTTTGATTAGCAAAGCATCGTGCTCTACCTTTCATGTTAGACTTACGGCCACTCCCTCTCTCTGCTTTTATTTCTTTGAGGCGATCGATGGTGTGATGGCCTTGTACCTGTTCTTTTTGATATTCTTTGACTTTTCTGAGGATTTCCGATTTTCCTAGATGTAGGCCGCTCGTTGGTGTTGCGTTACCAGCAAGTCTGTCAGCTCGCTCATTTCCCTTAACACCTGCATGTCCCGGGCAGTATGACCATGTGAGTTTTTTAATCTGAAAGTTGCGCATTGCCTTATGCCACTCTGGGCTTCCCATTCCGTTTTCAATTTTCTGTATGAGGTTCATTGAGTCGGTTAGAATCATGCCATGTTGGTTGGTAGAGAAACAGCTGAGCACTATTTGCTATCGTGTCCGCGTTTTAGCGTGGCTCGTAGAAATACTGTCTTAAATCTTCCCCAAGAATATATTCAGATATCCTGCATGGTAATTCCAATTTTCAACTTAACATAAACATGCTGATATTTGAAACTGTACACAGATTCATCACTGAATCCAGTAGATTTTAAGTATGCACTGTTCTAGGTGTGTAGGCGTGACTCACTATATCTTCTACATTGAACATGTAATCTTTCCATACTTCCTGTCTAGTCGGTCTAATCAAGTATGATTATGTGTAATGTTATTCCCTCTCCATGTGTATATTTTTTCTTCTCTTTTTTTTTTCTTCTTCTTCTCTCATTTCTTTATCTTATGCACTAACTTGTTTTTCTTACCTTTTCTGCTTTTTGTTGTGTGAACAACGTATCTTAAAAATTATGTTTATATTCATTGTATATTAATCTCCACGGCGGCTCAAAAAAAAAAAAAAAAAAAAAGAAAGAAAGAAAGAAAAAAAAGGGGGAAACAATGTATGTCTGCAATGACTGTCGTTTATATGCAGTTGGAAAATGTGTATTTCAACATAATTGCAATTGTGTAGCGTCCACCAGCCGTCAAACGAAACAAATGTATTTAATCACATTCCTGAGCACGATATAAGCTATTAGCTTGTTGTTGCTCCGCTGTCTATCTGTACATGTGTGACATATTTACTGAATAAAATTTTGTTTAAATCAAAAGAAGCACAAGAGACACTTGTAGAACCAATTTTTCACAACGACAAATTCAAAGTCGGTAATAAGACAGTTTTTTTTTTTTTTAAACTGGACAAATAAAGGTATTTTTCTGGTTAAAGATATTGTTGATGAAAATGGGTGCTTCCTTAGTCATAAAGATTTCACGGGAAAATATGATATTAAGATAAATTATTTATTGTACATGGGATTGATACGTTCCATTAAAAGTTATTTAAGCATAAACAAAATTACTATTACAGATGAAACCTGCACAAAAACAAACAAACAACAACAAAAAAACAAACAAAAAAAATCCCGAACGCATTGCAGATAATAGCTAATGTTAAGAAAGGATCTAAAATATACCATGATATATTACTTGAACCAGTTTTTATATATAATATAAATACATTTGTCAAGTGGGAGCAAAAACTACATATTGCAATAAATTGGGATACCACTATGAAACAAATGAAAAACGTAAAGAAAGTAAGATTGAAATGGTTCCAGATTAGAATATGTCATGGTATACTGGGTACAAATAAAATCCTCCCAAAAAATGGATATAACAAATAGCGGTTGGTGCAATTTCTGTAAAAATGAAAAAGACACAGTTCAACACTACTTATGGCACTGCACATTTTCTCAGCTCTTTTGGGGGGACTTAACGAATGTCTTGAAGGAAAAGTTTGAAAATTGCGCAAATATATGGTTGAATATAGAATTAGTATTGTTTGGAAATGATGATATCACAAAAACAGATGAAATATTTGACTATATCACTCCAGTGGCGAAACATTTTATTTATAAATGCAGAATAAACAAAATCAAACCATGTATAAAGCACTTCCTAACAGACCTAAGACACATATATAAAGCCGAAAAATATATACACTCGATGGAAATGATGTCCATAGCATTTTCTAGAAAATGGTACCCATAGATAAAAATGATGGAAGGCAACAGTATGTAGAATGTTCCATGAAATGCTGTGCTATCTCGTAACACTACCACAGGGTCCACAAAAGTAGTGCTGTATGTTGGATCGGTGTGCTTTGCTCTTTGTTATGTGCCACATAATATCGTTGATGCTATATACCTGCTGTAAGTGGTCCCTACAAAATTTGCTCGTTAAGATGCTTGCGCAAACTGGCTGGAGACTTGTGTCGTAGGACACTAGTCTTGACACTGGACTTGATGTTTTAGATCACATGTCTCAACGATGTGTTGTTGATTTTCATATGCGCTTACAATACAAGGTAAAATGAGAGAGAAGAGGGAGACAAGAGGGATGAAAAACAAATACGAGTGCTTTTTTTCTTCTTCAAGTTATGCGTATGACTTTTTCTTTTTTTTTCTCTCTCTTTTCTTCTTGTTTTCAAAATAAAACAATGTTGTTTTCCTGATTTTTCAATAATTACAAATATTGTTTTGTATGTCTGTATGTCTTAAATAATGTTAAACTCGAATAAAAATGTTTAAAAAAAACACAAAAAAAACCCAAACAAAAAAACAACAGATGAATAAATAAATCAAAATGATGATAATGATAATAATGATAATAATAAAGATTCAGAAAAATAGTGAGAAATGGGCTAAGCAAGTTTATAAAACTGAGAAATGTTTTGTTTGACAGCCATTTCTAACTTTGCTGTTTGAGCATGCTGACGGGCTAGGCATGCTGATTGTTACGACGCTATAATTCTCCTGAGAGCATGCTGACGGGCTAGGCATGCTGATTGTTACGACGTTATAATTCTCCTGAGAGCATGCTGACGGGCTAGGCATGCTGATTGTTACGACGCTATAATTCTCCTGAGAGCATGCTGACGGGCTAGGCATGCTGATTGTTACGACGTTATAATTCTCCTGAGAGCATGCTGACGGGCTAGGCATGCTGATTGTTGCGACGTTATAATTCTCCTGAGAGCATGCTGACGGGCTAGGCATGCTGATTGTTACGACGCTATAATTCTCCTGAGAGCATGCTGACGGGCTAGGCATGCTGATTGTTACGACGTTATGATTCTCCTGAGAGCATGCTGACGGGCTAGGCATGCTGATTGTTACGACGCTATAATTCTCCTGAGAGCATGCTGACGGGCTAGGCATGCTGATTGTTACGACGTTATAATTCTCCTGACTCCAATAGGTAATAAGGGCTGATCAAACTTGTAACTTGAAATTTGATGTGCTGTGTGTGTGTGTGTGTGTGTGTGTGTGTGTGTGTGTGTGTGTGTGTGTTGCGGGGATGATTTAAGTTATTTTCACTTTGGGTGACATTGTTAAAAGTTTATTAATTGTAATTGTATTTCTTTTTATCACCACAGATTTCTCTCTGTGAAATTCGGGCTGCTCTCCCCAGGGACAGCGCGTCGCTACACTACAGCCATCCTTTTCTTTTTCTTTCCATTTTTTCCTGCGTGCAGTTTTATTGTTTTTCCTATCGAAGTGGATTTTTCTACAGAATTTTGCCAGGAATAACCCTTTTGTTGCCGTGGGTTCTTTTACGTGCGCTAAGTGCATACTGCACATGGGACCTCGGTTTATCGTCTCATCTGAATGACTTGAGACCTCAAATTTCGTGTGCTCTCTCTCTTTATGTATGTATGTATGTGTGTGTGTGTGTGTGTGTGTGTGTGTGTGTGTGTGTGTGTGTGTGTGTGTGTGTGTGAAGACATGAAGTTACTGTGCCGCTGATGACTGCGACATGCTTCTTTCCTCAGTTGATTCCCAATCCTCAGTTGATTCCAGATCAACACTGCTCTCAGAAGGATCACCAGGGGTCGTCAGGGCAGGCACGTGAAGTGTTTCTTTTCCTGCAGCAGGACCACCCCCGGACATGGCCCTTGTGGCGACGTGGTCAGCTGGGGGACTGGTTCTACTGCCAGCTTTCCGTCCACCACCTCGACGGAGCTTCATCGCAACGAGCACAGTGATTGTTCCAGCCACGAGTGCAGCGACTACCGCTCCGGCTATTGCAGCAGGTGGCATGGCTGTGTCTGGATCTGTCAAAAAACAAACAAACAAAACAATCACTGCCAAGGTTCAGATCAGTTCCAGAGTGGTGTCACGGAGGAGAGGTACTGGTGTTGGGGAAAAAAAAGAAGAGAAAAAGAAAAAAAAAGAAAGAAAAAAAGCACTACAGGAGTGTTGAATTTCTTGGTAAAAACAACAACACAACACAACAAACAAAAAACACCCCGTCGCCACAGTCAATGTTTGTAATTACACTTGCTTACACAGATGTATAGTTCTCCATTAAATGATTAATGTTCATATTGCTTCCCAATCAACAAGCAAGTTGAAAAGAATACAATGTTTACCCACATCACTGGAAGGTGGTGGGGGTTGTGGGTGGTGCTGGGAGGTGGTGGGGTATGTGGGTGTCGCACACACACACACACACACACACACACACAGAGGGAAAAATAGAGAGAGACACAGAAAGACAGAGAGAGACACACAGAGACAGAGAGACACACAGAAAGACAGAGAGAGACACAGAGACAGACAGAGAGAGACACAGAGACAGAGAGAGACACACAGAAAGACAGAGAGACACAGAAAGACAGACAGACACACAGAAAGACAGAGAGAGACACAGAAAGACAGAGACACACAGAGACAGAGAAACACACAGAAAGACAGAGAGACACACAGAAAGACAGAGAGACACACAGAAAGACAGAAGAGACACAGAAAGACAGAGAGAGACAGAGAGACAGAGAAAGACAGAGAGACACACAGAAAGACAGAAACACACAGAGACAGAGAGACACAGAAAGACAGAGAGAGACAGAGAAAGACAGAGAGACACACAGAAAGACAGAGAAAGACATACAGAAAGACAGAGAGACACACAGAAAGACAGAGAGAGACAGAGAAAGACAGAGAGACACACAGAAAGACAGACAGACACACAGAAAGACAGAGAGACACAGAAAGACAGAGACACACAGAAAGACAGAGAAAGACATACAGAAAGACAGAGAAAGACATACAGAAAGACAGAGAAACACACAGAAAGACAGAGAGACACACAGAAAGACAGAGAGACACACAGAAAGACAGAGAGAGACAGAAAGACAGAGAAACACAGAAAGACAGAGAGAGACAGAAAGACAGAGAGAGACAGAAAGACAGAGAGACACACAGAGACAGAGAGACACACAGAAAGACAGAGAGAGACACAGAAAGACAGAGAGAGACACAGAAAGACAGACAGACACACAGAGACAGAGAGACACAGAAAGACAGAGAGACACAGAAAGACAGAGAGAGACATACAGAAAGACAGAGAGAGACACAGAAAGACAGAGAGAGACACAGAAAGACAGAGAGAGACAGAAAGACAGAGAGAGACACAGAAAGACAGAGAGAGACACAGAAAGACAGAGAGACAGAGAGAGACACACAGAGAAAGAGAGAGACACACAGGAAGACAGAGAGACAGAGAGAGATACACAGAAAGACAGAGAGACAGATAGAGACACAGAGAAAGACAGAGAGACACACAGAGACAGAGAGAGACACACAGAAAGACAGAGAGACACACAGAGACAGAGAAAGGCACACAGAGACAGAGAGAGACACACACACAGAGACAGAGAGAGACACACAGAAAGACAGAGAGACACACAGAGACAGAGAGAGACACACAGAGACAGAGAGAGACACACATAAAGATATAGAGAGACACACAGAGACAGAGAGACACACAGAGACAGAGAGACACACAGAAAGACAGAGAGAGACACACAGAGACAGAGAGAGACACACAGAGATGGAGAGAGACACACAGAAAGACAGAGAGAGACACAGAAAGACAGAGAGAGACACACAGAAAGACAGGAAAGACAGAGAGACACACACAGAGACAGAGAGAGACACACAGAGACAAAGAGAGACACACAGAGACAGAGAGAGACACACAGAGACAGAGAGACACACACAGAGACAGAGAGAGACACACAGAGACAGAGAGAGACACACGCAGAGACAGAGAGAGAGACACACAGAGACAGAGAGACACACACAGAGACAGAGAGAGGCACAGAGAGAAAGAGAGAGACACACACAGAGACAGAGAGAGACACACAGAGACAGAGTCACACAGAAAAACAGAGAGAGACACACAGAGACAGAGAGACACGCAGAGACAGAGAGAGACACACACAGAGAGACAGAGAGAGACACACAGAGACAGAGAGAGACACACAGAGACAGAGAAAGACACACAGAAAGACAGAGAGACAGAGAGACACACACAGAGACAGAGAGAGACACACAGAAAGACACAGAGACAGAGAGAGACACACAGAGACAGAGTGAGACACAGAGAGACACAGAGACACACAAAAAGACAGAGAAAGGCACACAGAGACAGAGAGAGGCACAGAGAGACAGAGAGAGACACACAGAAAGACAGAGAGACACATATAGACAGAGAAAGGCACACAGAGACAGTGAGAGACACACAGAAAGACAGAGAGACACACAGAGGAAGGCATACAGAGACAGAGACACACAGAAAGATAGAGAAAGGCACACAGAAGGACAGAGAGTGACACACAGAAAGAATGAGAGAGACACACAGAGACAGAGAGAGACAGAGAGAGACACACAGAGACAGAGAGAGACACAGAAAGACAGAGAGACAGAGAGAGACACACAGAGACAGAGAGAGACACACAGAGACAGAGAGAGACACAGAAATAGAGAGAGAGACACACAGATAAAACAGAGAGACAGAAAGAGACACTGAGGCTCACAGAGAGAGACAGAGAGAGAAAAAGAGAGACTGACACTACTTTATTAAATAGACCACAGTCCCTTTCGCTGGAGGTTTACATTCATCAAATATATGACTAACTATGTAGTTAATTAATAACAAAGCAACTTGCATCCATGATTAGCACACACACAAATCATGAAAAGAATTCTGT
>NC_134878.1:65159140-65201640 GCF_041734735.1 Babylonia areolata | reverse complement strand
CGTTAAAATGTGTTCTGTATTTGTTATTATAAAGCTTCAGGTTAAAAGAAAAAGAAAAAAGGGGGAAAAAAAGTCCTAACGGCATATTCGAACCCCGTGTGTTCGGATGAGAAGAAACTCTCTTATCCATTAAACTATGGTGGCTCCTTAACTGACGTTCTAAAATATAACATTTAAACATGCTTTTTTTAAAGGGTGATAAATCGATTGCGGTATTCGCAGTGAGAACACTGTTTAAATCATATTATTCTGGTGTATCTTGGGCATTCAAAAAATCTTTAATGGCAATTAAAAATTCTTTTTTTTTAAGTCCGCGGTAAAGGAGACGTGGCTATCGCCGCAATCACACTGCAACATTTAGCCGTTTTCTCTGGATCTAGATAGATGTACAAGTTTAGTTACACCCGGTTGACACGGCCGATTCAATTTCACTTTTATGTTCATTCTAGTTTTATAGTTTTAAAGTTGATATAAAAATTGAGTATTTTGTTAAACTAATAACATGTAGAGCCAAGTACAAGTACTTCTAAACGTCGTATGAAGTGAAAAGGACTTCATTTTGAGAAAAGTCAAGACTGGAAATGTTTGCGTTTCATCAATTCTATGGTATTAACTCTCATGGTTTATTATTTTTAACTGTGAATTCCAACTGATTCTCTGGATATTTTTATGGCAGTTTGGGGCATGATCCAGTAAGTGATGAGGCGTTCACAAATCTTTCTCTGAATAAATATTTAACTGTCTCCTTCTCCAACTTTCCATCACATGTTATCGTGTATTGTCCATTGAATATAGGATTGAACGGGCAGGTCAACAACTTGAAACAAAATGGCGTCGTTCGCGTTCGGGAAGAATATGAGCACGCGCTTTGAATATGTATAAATATGTGTACGCAATTGATTTTTGCCCATGACATTAAGGGCTCAGCCAATGGATCTATAAAGTCCACTCGTCGTATTGATTTTAGTATTTTCCGAAAAAGACCACTTGTGCGAATGAACATAGTGAAAGCCCTTTACACTAAGAGTAAAATATACAAGCTTTTTTATGTATTGAGTATAATTTCAAAATGTAATGTTTAAGATGAGAAAGATCAGTTTAAAGCAAATTAAGTCCCCTAGCATTAATTACAGATTAATTTCCCTTTTTTACTATCTGCACCAAAGACATACAAAATAAATATAACTTCCATGCTTAGCAAAAGAAGTTCCTGTTTGAACAAAACATGATAAAAATGATTGCTCTTGTTGTTGTGTCAGAATATCAGATCAAAGTGCCAGGTTTAGAGAATAAAAAAATATATAAATATAACAGTAAATTCAGTTTGCATATAATTTGGCTTCTTTTTAAAAAAATTTGTGCCCATCCCAGAGGTGTAGTATTGTTTTAAACAAAATGACTGGAAAGAACTGAATTTTTCCTATTTTTATGCCAAATTTGGTGTCAACTGACAAAGTATTTGCAGAGAAAATGACAATGTTAAATTTTACCAAGGACACACAGACACAGACACACACACACAGACAACTGAACACCGGGTTAAAACATAGACTCATTTTGTTTACACAAGTGAGTCAAAAAGACGACAATGATGATAAATAAGCAAATAAATGTAAACATGCAGACACACATTCACACATACACACACATATGCATAAGAGATGTGCACCAAGCATGCAGTTTCACAGATAATTCCTGAACATTCATTAACAAACAATTCCTGAACATCCTGAAACTTAGATGAGAAAAAGAAATATATTGAGGAGTTAAACCAAACCCTTATGCAGACTGGACCAGATGATGACCTGACAATGGATGATCTAAACGAGGCAATAGCTAAATGCAAGAAAGAATCGGCTCCTGGCCCAGACAAAGTTCGCTACTCAGACATCAAGGAGCTATCGGAAGAAGACAGAAGCAAACTTTTCAATCTATATCAAAACAGTTTCCACAATGGACAGGTGCCGGAGGACTGGACACACAGCTTCTTAAAACCCATACCAAAACCAGGAAAGGACCATCGTCAGGTAAGCGGCTACCGGATCCTAACCATGCAAAACATTGCTGGAAAGCTCATGGAACGCATGATAGCCAGGAAACTTGCAAGGGATCTTGAACACAGGCACATTCTCCCTTCAAATCAAGGTGGTTACAGAACAGGCAAGTCCACATGGGAAAATGCAGCTGCTTTTGCATATGAGCTGTATGAAGAATTTCAAAGAAAAGAAGAAACACTAGCAGTAGCAATTGACCTTGAAGATGCCTACAATAAAGTCCAGTTTGCGCACCTCATGGAGCTGCTACTAAGTTATGGAGTAAGTTTGACACTGACAATATGGATAGAGGCAGCGCTTCAGGAAAGAACCGTCGTCCTACGCCTCGGAGATTGGATGTCTGCACCTTCTAAACTATCCATGGGACTGCCACAAGGGTCTCCGCTCTCTCCTGTCCTCTACAATGTCTACACGAAGGGCCTTGCAGACTTAAACAACAATGGAATTGCTCGGGTGCTTACCCTTGCGGATGATGGCCTGGTCTTCAAAACTTCGAAAGATGCTCAGGAGAGAACTAAAGCCGTCCAGAAACAACTAAACAATATTGCTCAATGGTGCAAAGACACAGGATCTTCCATCAATCCAGCGAAAGCCCAAACGTTGCTGTGCACCCTCAACAACAAAACCGCGAGCAAATCACCACCTTCTGTGTCATTCGATGGGATTCAAATTGAGAAAACTGAATGCCTACGCTACCTAGGAATACACTTCGACAGGATGCTGACCTTCAGAAAACATACGGAAAATACTGTTGTCAAATGAAAAAAGGGCCTTTCAGTCTTAAAAGCAATGGCAACCAAAGGAATTGAACAACGCCACCTCTTCCTGCTATACCAATCACTCGCCCTCAGTGTGATCGACTACGGACTTGGGCTAACAACACCGTCTCAAAGCAACCTCCTAAAATTAGAAAGAGTACAAAATGAAGCTATGAGGCTGATCCTTTTTGTTTTGTTTTTTTTCTCAAGGCCTGACTAAGCGCGTTGGGTTACGCTGCTGGTCAGGGATCTGCTTGGCAGATGTGGTGTAGCGTATATGGTTTGTCCGAACGCAGTGACGCCTCCTTGAGCAACTGAAACTGAAACTGCATGTCTGTCTTTAAAAAAAAAAAAAAATTATTATTATTATTTTTTTTTTTTTTAACGCATACAGTTGACATCATCAAGTTTTTGCGCCTTATAAATATTATTAGTAATAATAGTTCTTTTTTATGTATTTATCTATTATTTATTTATTTACTTATTTCTTTTTATTTTATTCATTTATTTATTTATTTTTGTTTGTTTGTTTTGTTATTTTATTTTACTTTATTTTATTATCTTATTTTATTGTATTTTTATTTCTATTTTATTGTATTTTATTTTTCTCAAGGCCTGTCTGAGCGCGTTGGGTTACGCTGCTGGTCAGGCATCTGCTTGGCAGATGTGGTGTAGCGTATATGGATTTGTCCGAACGCAGTGACGCCTCCTTGAGCTACTGATACTGATCCTGAACATTAATTAACACCTTATATTTGTTCATGTTTGCTGTCAATCCAAGTCTACGTACATTATTATTATTTGTGTGTGTGTGTGTGTGTGTGTGTGTGTGTGTGTGTGTGTGTGTGTGTGTGTGTGTTTTAAAGATGCGTATATGTTTCTACAAGCCAATTACTGTTGTGGCTATAACTGTAAAATCATCAGCGAAAAGTAATAAACATAGATCAATCTCTGGTCAACAGAGGGACATGCCATGTCTGCCTTTTGCAGTTATTTCATTCGAGAGTTCATATATAAGAATGTTGAATAGTGTTGGACTCATAATACAACCTTGTTTCAAATCTTGCAGACAGCAAAAATAGTCAAAAAACCCATTCCCATTCATTACACAAGACTGTGCTGTTTCGTACATTGCTGGAATTATTCGTAAACTTCTTCCATTACTTGGCACAGCAAAAGGAAATATAATCATTGTTTCATGATGGTTTTCACAGGCCTTTCTAGAAGGATTTCTCAACGGGTGAAACACAATCAAGGAAAAAGTTAATGTGTTTTGAATAGCATGTAGGTGTGATAATACACTGTCATATACAGATGTAGGGAGGAAGAGTGTTGAATACAGTACCTTCTGGTGGTGCTTCTGATGATGGTTCTGGAACAGAAAAATACAGATAGAAAGACTGAAAAGAAAGGACTGGAAGAAACTCTATTCTGAAAGGAAAACACTAATAACATGAAGAATTCAGAATATTGTTGTTTCTAAAGTGAAAGAAAGGCCAGGTGTTCACGTGGTTTCGTTCTAAAGATAAAGAAGGAAATACAAAAAACTGAAAACCAATATTCTATATATTCTCCACCGCCACCTTTGAGTACGAAGAAGAGGGGCATTGTATGTGATTCACGTACAGACACAAACAACAAGAAGACTAAGAGAGGTAGAGACAAACATGCAGAGAAGGAGAGAAGGGGAGAGGGAGAGACACACAGAGAGAGACTGACACTGACATTTTATTGTCCATCAACATTAAAGCCCTGCAGACAGAGAGGAATGACATTACGCATATGATAGATGGCATCTGAAAGGTAATAATCATGTGATAGTATTTGAAAACGTGCCGAAAGTCAAATATTGGAAACACGTCACAGCAAAGTACACAAATGTTCAGTGCATTTTGGTTAATAGCCTAGCCGCATATGATAGATGGCATTTGAAAGATTTGAACCCTTGTCTCATAGCGGGATTCCAGATGGAATTAATAAGAAAAGAGTTGTGACAATTCATTTTCTTTATAAAAAATTTTTTTTTTTAAATGTGGTGTTGTATCCCCTAACAGGGTGTGATAGTTTAATCAACGTCCATCGGGGTACGTTCCAGATCCCTGGGGTACGATCTACGACACTGACAAGTCCACCGGGAGACCTACGGAAGTGGGGAACGATTTGGGACGTTACACCGGGCTGTTACCGACCTCTTACTGACACTGACACGCTACTACCACATGCACCCCGTGCATTGCTACCCCATCTACTTGAATTATATCCACCCCCTTCCATCCCTGCAGTGCCAGTGGTGTGACAAACATCACCACTCTCGCCTTTCCCCACACTCCGTGAAGCGGGGCGCTCCATGCCCGAAGTCATGTGACCCTGAGATGGGGAATCCCCTGCTAACTTTGGCACTGTGTCTACCGGCCCCGTCCCCTCCTGACAGACTGACGGTGATCGGTGGTCCACGTCAGTAACTCGTCTTTCTGACATAAGATTACCACCTGGGATCTGGGCTTTTGGGACCCACCACCATCTGACCCCTTGACAAGATACGCCACCTTGCAGGGAGAGAGAGAGGGAGAGAGAGAGACAGACAGAGAGAGAGAGACAGAGAGAGAGAGACAGAGATACAGAGAGAGAGTGACAGAGAGACAGAGACAGAGAGAGAGACAGAGACACACACAGAGACAGAGACAGAGACAGAGACAGAGACACACACACACACACACACACACACAGAGAGAGAGAGCTGCTCCCTGTGCAGAAATTCCGTTATTTGTGTGAGGAAAAGAAACGGAAAGTTGTTTCAGATTATCATATGAGTTTGATTTATGACGTTCACGATATACTCACATACTTACTCAGGTTTTCACAGTCTTTGTATGTGAATGTTCTCCCAACAACCTGAACACAGTTGCTTCTGATTCTCAGTTTCTTGCCAACGTCGCTTTCCTTGAAGAAGAATTTCAGCTGGTAGGTGTTGATGCCTCCAGAAGACGATTCACACTGGCACTCCTGATCACCTTGTTGATGGAAACCTGGCGTGCACCCAGGGTACTTGAGTGAGCATATTAATTCTTCTAAGCCTACTGAATCTATTAGAATGAAAAATACAATATTTAGAGTTTTACTCAGGCACTTGCTTGACTCCAAAAATGAACTGTTGACAGTACCAGTCACAAGGTTTGATTGGTTGACAGCGAGATTCCCACAGTTCAGTTGAAAGTCACAGCATGAACCTGAAAGATAGATAACAACGATTTCTCTCTCTCTCTCTCTCTCTCTCTCTCTCTCTCTCTCTCTATATATATATATATATATATATATATATATATATATATATGCACATATTGCTGGTAAAGAACTAAATGCAAACACATGTTCTCTCTCTCTCTCTCTCTCTCTCTCTCTCTCTCTCTCTCTCTCTCTCTCACAAGAAAACCCCCACAAAAAAAACCTATGTTGATGTAACCACACATAAAAATGATGCAAATAAATTGTACATGTTCACATGAAAAAAAAATCATGAAAACTGATAAGTATGTATTCATTTTCTTCAAATGCAAAGGTGATCATCGTGAAATCGACAAGCATGCGACTTTTCAAGTATGCATTTATCAACAGCTGGTTTCATTCATTCAAAAGTGCATTCCAGCTGAAAAATTCCTGATATTATACACCTCCAGGTGACCATTACCCCCATCCCCACCCCCTTACCCCGGAGGAGGGAGTGGGGGGATGGGGAATGGGGGATGCGGGGGTGAGGGTGGGGGTTCATTATGATTTCGTGATAGTTTGATCAATTTGCCATCCAAATATACCTGTCTGCATAAAATGAATTACGGTATGAATTTTCCAGGGTATGTCGTTTTTGTTTTTTTTTTGGTTTTTTTGGTGTTTTTTTTGGTGTTTTTTTTGTGTGTTTTTTTTTTTTTTTTTTTTGGGGGGGGGGGGGGGGTTATTAAAGGAATTGTTTTTGTGTTGTCGCGAAAGCGTGTGATCACCAAAAATGGTTCGCTGTTATTAGTGAATGTCCTATTTGACTAAGAGTATGTTTGTTGAGCTTCATATTACATCATTCAGCCTTCTGCTATCAAGAATGACCTGCTAAAATGTACCCGCACGTCACAGGCGTTCTAGTGCTGACCCAAACTCCGCAATTTTTGTATCGCGTCGCCGCAATTTGCAGCGTTTCCGTCCATACATCGCACTTACATCAGCAGGTTTTTTTTTCTACAATAAGTGCTTCTCCCCCCCCCCCCCCCCGCCCCCCCTCTCTTTTTTGACATATTTTGCCATTGTTTCGTTTCCTTTATAACCCTCCTACAGGTGAAAGCTGATGATAATGTAACGACAATGATTTTGATGATACTATGATTACAAGGATAATGATGGTGGTGGAGATTTCCATGGTTCACAAACATTTAAGCACTACTTGATAAAGGCAAGTGTGCCTTTACCACGCCCCCAAGAAGAACATTTTGCAAGTTCAAAAGTCGTTTATTTTCTTTCATGCAGGCGAGTCCCAGACTCCTACTGCAGAATTCCAGAAAAGGATCCAAGCTGGAAACGAGATGCGTCAGGAGACTCGCTGACATTTCATACACAGCACATAACAAATGAAGAAGTCATGGAAACCATCAAACAGCACGCTGCTCGGTATAAAGTCCTACTGACCACAGTGGTAAAAAGAGAAAATGTGATGGTATAGTTAAGTGACAAAACCTAAAGGAATCTCCAAGGCTATCCTTTATGGAAGAGTACAAAGGAAAGGGAGATAAGGCAGACAGCGACAGGTGGGCAGACATCACTTAGTGACCAGAAAGGAGCTTTGGCCAAACTCACATCCTCAGAGCTCTATAGTTTGGTCACTTTTTCTGTCCACAATTGCCTCTCCATGATTAACTTGTCACATAACGTCACTTCCGGTTTAAGAATCCAATGTTAAAAAAGAACAAACAAAACAAGCAAACAACAAAAGAAGGAGAAGAAAAGAAAAAAAAAAGAAAGAAAAAAAAGAACCCCATCATCTCCCTTCTTTGGCAGTTGAGAAAGGTGTTGCCAACACAAACAGCAGACAGTTGAGAAAGGTGTGGCCAACACAAGTAGTAGACAGTGTATTACAAAAGTAACTCCTTTAGAATTACAGAAAATATCACTGAGTTGTTCATGTGCACTACCAAACTGTGCCGTCGTTCATTTCTTGTCACAGAAACCTGTTTCTTGTACTTCGTGCACATTGATGGTATACTTTTGTAGTATTTTTCTATGGGGGTGGGGTGGGGGTGCGGGGGGGGGGAGTAATATGAATAAGAATAAGAATAACTTTATTATCTCCAACTGGAGAAATTTGGTCAGGTGCATTATCACAACATAGACAAGTAAACAACATGGGGACCATAACTGTAAAAGTCAACAACAGCTTTTACGAATATTACGAAGACACAAATGTAAAAAATATCACATACACCGTTTCATATACACATCCACACACTGCAGGTAATAATTAGTATTCTTAATGTAGAAACAGAAAGAATTAAGAAACATTATTTTGAATATAATTATAAGCATAGCCTACTATATTGCACATTGATTATTACATCGTAATTATTAACAGAAATATATTTAGAATAATTATGGACGTTAGCATTAGACATATTCCATTGTACATTCATCCTGCATACTGCACATTATTCATCCTACATTTTGCACATTCATAATAACCAACTGTCACGTTTTAAGCTCAGTAAACACACACACACACACACACACACACACACACACACACACACACAACTAGAACAAGGTACAACCTATCATGCATGGTCTTTCACACGTCTCACAAGAGAGTGCGCGCGCGCCCCCCCCCCCCCCTCCCCCCATCACACACACACACAGTTCTCAAGAATTTAAATGGTGGATTGAACGTGGAATAAAAGTCTTCAGAGCTCTGGATTTCAACTTAAAAGTTCTGTAGTGTCGTCCTGATGGCAATAGCTCATAATACTTTGCTAAAATATGGGTGTCGTCAGTTGCTATCTGCCTGCTTTTTTTAACCACTCGACTTTCATACAGCTCTTGCATACTAGCTTGTTTCACTCCCACAATTTTACTGCATACACTCATGACTTCGTTCAAAACACGCTTACTCCTCACTCCCAAACTTCCATACCAGCACATAAGTGAAACTGTGAGCACGGCCTCGATACAACATCGATAATAACTTTGAAGAATATTTGAATTTATACCAACATTTCTGAGCTTCTGTAAACAAAAGATTCTAGATTGACATTTCTTATGAATGGAATCAACATTTCTGTCAAAAGTCAGCTTATTGTCTAAGATGGTCCCTAAATATCTATATTCATTGACCCTCTCCACTGTTTGACCATCAATAACAAGGTTAGCTACAGGCAAGGGGTCTTTCCGAAAATCTATTAACATTTCTTTTGTTTTCAATACATTGAGATCCAGATAGTTTTCCTCACACCAAGAACAGAACTTTTTCATTTCACTGAAATAAATAGCATCAGAGTTGGACAGATCTTCAATAGCTGAATCATCAGAATATTTTATGACACGAGTTTCCTCTGTGCCTCTGCAGTCATTTGTGTACAGTGTAAATAGAACAGGGGACAGCACTGTACCTTGGGGTGCACCAGTAGAAGTAGAGTTTAGAGAAGAGTGGGCAGAATGAAAGCGGACGGACTGAGTTCTATTGAGAAGAAAACTTACTATCCAAAGAGTAAGCTTCTGATCAACATCCAAGCCTAGCAGTTTGAGGGCAAGGAGATGAGGTTGTATTGTGTTAAAAGAAGAAGAGAAGTCAACAAAAAGGATACGAACAAAAGATCCCGTGTTATTCAAATGAAGGAAAGCATTATGAAGTAGAGTTAGGATAGCATCGTCAGTACTTGTGTGTGCTTTATAAGCAAACTGTAGAGAGTCAAGCTGCTGTTTAGTGAAAGAAAGAAGATGGCGGGGAACATTTTTTTCAAAGCATTTCATCACTATTGAAGTCAGGGCAACAGGACGGTAATCATTTAGTGCGGCTGGGTTCTTTTTCTTGGGGATAGGACAGATAGTGGATTTTTTTCCAGATGCTGGGGACAGAGCAGTCCTTCAGAGACCGGTTGAAAATTCTACAGAACACATCACACAACTAGGAAGCACATGTTTTCAGTAATCTTCTGCAGATATTGTCCGGGCCAATTGCCTTCGTGACATTCAGTTTTAAAAATAAAGATTCAACAACGTTTGCATCAATCTCAAAGTCCTCACCTGTGTTCCTATCTTTGATCTTTTCCTGCAACTGTGAGATAACACTATCCAGTTCTCTTCCCAGATCATTCCTTTCAAAGCAACAGTAGAAATCATTAAGTTTGTTTGAAAAAACAAGCTGTTCATCCCTTTTCATTTCACAAGCTACCGTTTTCCTTTTCGTTTCTCCAGTGATAATTTTCAACCCATCCCATGCATCTGCCATTTTTCCTGTCTGAAACTGTTGCTCTACTTTTGATTTGAATTCCCTCTGTCCCCTTCGTAATTCCCCTCTAAGCTTCTTTTGTATCAGTTTCCTATCCTTCTTGTTCCCTGACAGAAATGTTACATTTTTCTCGTTTAAAATGGTTTTGAGAGACTTTGAGATCCATGGTTCGTTGTTGGGGAAAAGTTTAATTATTTTTGTCGGAATTATCATGTCTTCACAGAAACTGATATAAAATGTAACAACATGAGCTGCTTCATGAACATTCTCACATAGGTCAGTCAACACACTCCAGTCAGTACAATCAAAACATCCGCTCAGTTCATCCACACTCTCTGACGGCCAAATTTTCACACTCTTTTTCACAATCGGCTCTGTCTGTATCTTTGGTCTGTAGGCTGGGATTAAATGAACATCATCATAATCAGATACACCCACTGGTGCTAGGGGAACAGATTTGTAGGCATTAGGAATGTTCCCATAACACAGATCGGTTGTCTTGTCCAGTCGGGTCCGGCAGGTAACATATTGTTTAAAAGAAGGTAAGGCTTTCTTTAAATCACAGTGATTAAAATCTCCAACAATAAAACACGGGGCGTCGGCAGAGATGAGTTGAAGGTCGCGAACAACACCTGCGATCGTCTGTCCTGCACGTGCAGCAGATGCCTGGTCAAAGACTGGGGCGTACACAACAGTCAGAAAAATACGGCCGAACTCACGTGGCAGATATCGAGGCCCCAGCGACACTGATATGAGTTCAAGTTCCTGTGTACACAGTTGCTTTTTCACACACACATTCGCACTGTCACACCACTTCTCGTTGATATTCAGGCACACACCACCACCCATTTTCTTCCCCACTTTCTTGCAGTCTCTGGCCATTCTGTACGGAGTGTTAAAACCATCGATCGCAACACATTCATTCGACACTTTCTCACTAAACCAGGTTTCGGTAAACCAAAGCACACACGAGTTCCTAAAATCATTTAAAAAATGGGTTTTTGGTAGCAACAACAATGCGTGACAGTGACGTATACACTGTTTCGTGATGATTTTAAAGGGTCTTTACAGTTTTCTCAGCCAGGGGAAACTTTCAATGTAAAAAACAAATGTTTCGAATCATATGCACGTGTGACAACACACACTCATATGCAGAGGAAGAGAAGAAGAGTGGAATACAGTACCTGTTTTTGGTGGTGGTTTTCTTGGCTCTGAGCTTTGTGTTGTTGGCTCTGAGCTAGCTGAAAAATGCATAAAGATTGAAATCAAAGGATTGAAGGAAACTTAATTTTTTTTTTTAAAGCGCACTTACAACATCAAGAATTCAGGCAGTATCAATTGGTTTCTTCTAAAGAAAAAGAAAGATAGATGTTGACATTTTTTTTTCCAAAGAGGAAGAAACAAGTTAGTCCAGATCAAATAGTTATATGGGAAAATCCGGAAAAAATAGAATAGTTTTTATATCTAGCACACATAAGTTCCATGACTGCTGATTACTGTGAGAAAAGTCTGCAAAAATCAATTCCCAGCAACACTGCCAAATATCACTTTGTCCAAACCTACCCTTTTGACAGTTCGGTGTCAAGTCCAGTTTGGGGGTGGATTGCTGAGGAAGACAACACGGGTACTTAATTTCATCTCTAAGTCACAATGTTACATTAGTTCTGTTCTTCATGCATGGGAATAAACAAATTGCATTGAATTGCTAAAAAAACACACACCAAAAAACAACAACAACAACAAAAACAAACAACAAAAAACAACAACAAACATGAATTTCCACATCCTTCTTTCGTACAGCTTAGAAAGTAGCATGGTAATATATTGCTAAGAGAGTAAAAGCTGTTTTACCATGGTTTATCCACACTGACCAAAAGGTTTTGACGAAATGCACATGGGGAATGTCCCACACTGTATGACATATTTGTGTATAATAATGAAAGGAAAATGCCTGATCTCGTTGTTGGTAGATTTTAAGAAGGCATTTGACACTATTTGATGGAAGTTTTTGTGTGTGTGTTTGTTTGTTTTTAATTTGATTAAAACATAACTGAGGCCTTAAATAAATGAATAAAGGTTTTCTATGCAGGCATATCCACATGTATTGCATTCAATTAACATTCGTCATTATTCGGTATTAATCATGGTGTAAGACAGGGTAACCCACTATCTCCTTACTTGTATCTATGTGTATGCAGAGATATCTGACATGTTGCATGAAAATGAGAAAAAAAATAAAAGGTATCCATATTAATGAAAAAGACAGGAAGACATATATCTGGAGTTTCAGACAGAAACAGTTCTTAGAAAGCTCAAAGAAGAAGCTCTGGTGGGATCTCTCTCTTCTAGTAAAGAAAGGCACTACCCCCCTAGGATCAATTTCCACAAGAAACGTGACACACAGGCTAAGAACTAATGCATGGTTATGCAGATTTTTTTAAACCGTCACCACTATGTGTTTGTGGTGAGACCCTTGACATCCCACATTTTTTGCTCGAATGTTCAGACACACATTTACATTTCAACCCCCTTCATGATATGATTACATCCTTTAATCTTCCATTTACCATGTCCAGCGTTTTTCACCCTAGCAAAGAAAATGGTTGGTCTCTGACAAAAACTGCAGTTGACTTAATCAAAAGCCATCCAATTGGTCGGTTTTTCTAACTTGTTTCATCCTTTTCTTTTTTTTCTTTTTTCTTTTCCTTTTTTTTTCTTTTTTTAAATGTATTATATGCTGCAGACTTTACCCTCTGTTTTATTTAATCCTAAGTAGTGTTTCGTTTTGGTGATAGCGTCAGATTAATTTGTAGAGCAAAGTTCTCATTATTCTCATTAGTGGAACTGTTCGACTGTAACATGTAATATGTCATCTTGATTGCTTAATTTACTGATTGCATACTGTATGTGTGCAGTGATGTACACTACTTTTTTGTCTTTCTTAATGTCTTCTCTCTCCATCTCTCTCTTATGTTAATTTATTCATTTCTTCTTCTTCTTTGTTAAAGATTTTATATATATATATATATATATATATATATATATATATATATATGTATGTATGTATGTATTGAACATCTCCTTTGAATAATGGAAATGGGAAAAAGATCTTTGCAAGATATAATCAAAGAACAGTGGGGTGCCTGCTGTCACCCCTGTCCCATTCATTGGCATCACTTCCACGCCGCTCATTCCCAGTACCCCAAACAGAGTCACACCTGGGTTCGTCTGTCGAGTCACAGTGCCGGCAGTCGATCACAGGGAACCATCAATGTTAGGTCGATAGGAGGCCACACACCGAAGGAGACCCTGACTGCTGCTGAGTCATTCAGTGGTGTTCAGTGGTACCTGTTCTGATTTAACATACTTAAGACGCCACCTACAAAGCCCCCCACCCCCCACCCCACCCCCATTGACGACAATAATAGCTTGGTCGCGGAGCCAGACTGGGTGAGTGTCCCCCACCAGCAGCGAAGACCGCCACAACATCCCTCCAACAACAGTCCCCCCCCCACCCCCACCCCGACAACCCCCCACCCCCTTCCCCCGAACCCCCCGCCTAAATCTGTCGATTCCAAAGACCTTGGCAGGATTTACCCAAAGCATGTGGGGGATCAGAACTGAGGTCACCATGAGAGCAAGGCAGGATAGTCCACAAAATATGAGCCTTTTTTTTCTTATTGATGATGCAGGTGGAGGATGCGGATGATGACAATGTTGCTATAGAGGTCCGTTTAGGTTTGGGACGACGTGACAAGGATGTACTCTACACTTCCTTTCATAATGATAGCCCAGCGTTAACCAGGTCCGGGAGATACAGACACTTGCAGTGTTGATCATGAGGTTTGAGCAACACACCCAAATACGCATCCGTGAAGTGGATGATACTCGACTGTGTGTTCCCAGTCTTCCCATTCAAGCCAGCAGCACGCTAACCTCTGACAGGAGCCGGCCACAGGCCGGATACGCCACATCCGCTGGGAATCGAACCCGCATCATCCCAACCATCAGTCCGCGCCGCTAACCACTTCGCGACGGTGGGTGGTAGCTGAAATGGTCTCAGTTGTTCTTCAAACACGTTTTCAGTTCTAAGAAGGACAGTAGTTTCTGCTGAATATGATATTGTCATAGCGCTGAACAGACAATTATTTGATGTGGCTATTTGCACGCACACGAAAGTGTATTTTTGGAGATCAGAGGAATTATTAAGAAATGAATCAAGTTAACCTTTTCAAAAGAACTGGTTTGTTTGTTGTTAAAGAATAAATACACACATATAGTGACTGACTTAGAATCATTATCAGCTAAATGCTATGCAGACATATGAAATAATGTGGTGCCAACACTCTTATTTCTTGTATCCATACATTGAATTAACAAATCAACATTTTTGCACACTATTGAGTGATAAATGTCATCTGAAGTTGGAGATATGTGTGTGTGTGTGTGTGTGTGTGTGTGTGTGTGTGTGTGTGTGTGTGTGTGTGTGTGCGCGTGCAAGTGCGTGTATGCGTATGTGTCTGTATGGCTGTGTGAGTGATTAGGTGTGTGTGTGTGTGTGTGTGTGTGTGTGTGTGTGTGTGTGTGTGTGTGTGTGTGTTATTTGATGAACTTCATGGTTAATTGCCCCATTTCCTTTGCTTCCTTCCTCCCATCCTCCCTCTCCCCCTCTCCTGAGTCGGTCTCCCTCTCTTGGTGTATTTGTGCATTAGCGAGGGAGATCGTTAAATGTTTGAAAACGATTAAGGAATTAAACGTTTGAATTGACTGATGTTCTATATTGGATTAATGTTCTTGTAATGTATATAATCAAAGAAGAGAACATTCATTGCAAAAATCAGCTTGAATTGCTATAAGAACATGCAACAAATCGGACTGGTTAGAACTGTGGTGTTTGATGGCTACACTGGACCCCCTAATCACCGCAATCAGGGGAGCAAACGGACGGGCAGTACATCAGATTCAGGCGGACATTGACGTAGCTGGTCATGTCAGATCAAGCTACTGTATGCCAGACAGATTTCCTTACAAATTTACTGAACAAACGACAAATTATATCATATTAGTTATTAGTTTTATTTATTGGTTTGCACGTATCTATCTATTTTGTGTATACATGTTGGTAGAGACTGGCGTTTGGAATGGACAAAAAAAGCATTCCAGTTCAAGGTGACACGGAGAATCGTTTTTCCTCCTTTATCGGCTTTGATGTGGGGATTTGTTCGCAATATTCGAGGTTTTAGCCTGGGGCTCTTAATAGGCCAACATGGCTTTAACACAAAGCACAACCACCAAAGCGATCGCTCTCTACCGTTCTTCGGAAGGCCAACGCCACCTTGGCGTTTTATTACACTTCGATTGTGATTTTAGATTCGAAAGCCAGCGATTAGAAGAATGCCATTATAGAACGTTCATGTTGTAAGTCAGTGTCGACTTATCAGGGGAAAACTTTACAGGGGCACATTTTATTCGATACATGCGAGGTGTTCGCTTAAACGAGGTCGGGTTAAGGGAGGAACTTTTTTTTTTTTTAATGAAGGCCTGAGCCAAGTAACTGCGTCGATTAACATGAGACAACTTACGCGAGGTCGATTTAAGCAATGACGACTTATATCATATATCATTGTTTCTTTTAAAATTGAATATAATAATAAGGATAAACGTGCTCATTTCCATTAATTGTACAACTGAAGCAGCAATGTCGATCTGAATGTTGAGGTTATTACAAACATTGTCCCCACCCTCTAAATTTCAGACGTGAATTATTCATGGCAAAAATGCTGAACATGAACACAATAAATTTCCATGTTGCCGGGCACAGGTTTTGGCGGAGTTTTCACAGGATCAAGTTTGGGTCCTGTTCAGTGTGTGTGTGTTCAATTTTTTCCACCCCAATCTCTAATTATACTGTACTAAATAGAGACGGATAAAATCGGGAAATCAATGTTACTACATTTCCCCCACCACCTTGGAGAATAAGGGGGAGAGGGTACGACATACGGGGAGAGAAATCGTTCAGCAGAACAAACAACAAGGTGTGGAGGAAAAAAAAAAGATGAACACAGAAAATAACTTTCTGGCCCATGCATTTCTGCAGCAGATGTTTCCTACTTGCGAAGAGCACGTATACTAATGCTGGGGACACGTTGCTTGGTGGAGTACCAAAGGTTCATCCTTGAGAGAAATTCTCACCTGCTGTCCATAAACTGCCAACCTCTACCCAGGTAGACAGCCTGTTGTGCAAATTACCACGTGTTTTTAAAGCACTTAGAGCTTGGTCTCTGATCAACGATAGGCGTTATAGAAGTATCCATTTCATCATCATCGTAACCTAAAGGAATTGTGGGTGGAAAGGATGAGGATATGCCTAAAATGGGTCATGAAATTCTTGATGTGCTGGTGCCTGATCGTTGTATAAGAAAAAGACCAGGAATATATCTGCAGGTATTGCAGTTCTCAGGATGAGCCAGATGGTGATATAGAACATGAAGTAGATGTTCTTATTGATGAGGAAGCCTACTCGACCATTTCTATCCTGGCTGGTTCCTCTGTCATGGAGGTCATTCATCCGGCAAATTACACCAGTCTTTATAAAATCAAAATATTCATTTATATATAAAACTAATGATACAGATTTCAAAATAGATATCCCATTATTATGACACGTTTTTGTGCTTTGGACCATATACTATATCCACGGACACACATACTCACACAGATAGAGAGAGAGAGAGAGAGAGAGAGAGAGAGAGAGAGAGAGAGAGGAGTATCAGACTTTCGAACAATGTTGATACAGCAGCCAAAACCTGAACAATTATACAGGTAGCCATTGCTATTGGCTATATCAGCAGCGTTGATGAAAGACAGTCTGCTGGAGTTTGTAGAAATCGGGGTCAGATGGTATGTATTCTTTGTGCTGTTATCTTGAATACAGCTGGAGTCACAAGAGCCGAGGTATTTCTGGGCTGAATCGGGACTCGTCCTCACAAACCATGTCCCTCTGCCTGTGTACCCCTCGCAGGTCAGAGAGAACTTAGCTGTGTTCGCAGGGACATCAATATAGGCAGTGTCCAAATTACAGTCCTTGATCCTTGGATATCCTGTCCAAAGATATTGTATATACCATATATGTATATGTTTATATTCATATATGGGGCGTGGGGGGTCAGTGGGGGTGGAGTGGGGAATGAGGGGCAAGGGGGAGGAATGACTCAAACATGCAGCATCATAAAATGGTGGACTGGGTGCAGCTCTGAACGCAACTACAACAAACATAGCAAAAGAGATCCAAGTGTAATAACTCTGCAAATTTCATCAAATGAGGATGACTTTCTAATACTTTGTGAGGGTGTTGTGGCAGCAGTCAAGTCAGGAAAATGTGGCCAGACTGCAGGGAGCGATAACATCATTGCCTGCAGAGGTTTCACTGCGATCAGTCTCTCATTTGGACGTCCATACAGGTTCCTCCACCGCTGTTCTCTTCATTTACGAATGGCTGCATGTCTGAATTGCTCGATGCTACTCCTCCGGCTTTCCATCCTCCCTCTCTCTCTCTCTCTCTCTCTCTCTCTCTCTGTGTGTGTGTGTGTGTGTGTGTGTGTGTGTGTGTGTGTGTGTGTGTGTGTGTGTGTGCTCCACAAAGCATTATTTCTGCCTCCTTTCTTCTTGCTTCTATCAGTCTAATATCATCGTCTTAGATAATCAGACTATAAATAAATAAACCAACAAATCTTCTTGCTTCTACACACATAGAGTTAAGTTTCTCTTGAGACATTATATGTTCAAACTTGATATTTTGACATTTATTGTAACACTTGCTTTGAAATTCTCATAAACTGTGGTAATCAGACAATTAATGTACTGAATTATCTTAAAATCAAATGTTTATTCATACATTTAAATCTTCCAGAATCAATTTAAACAGCAAGCTAGGCAAGTGCCTTTAATCAAGATAATGAGTAATGCTACAGATAGTTGTGACGTCTCCTGTTTAGCTCCCTAGTTGTGAGGTATAAAGCGATGATCTTCAGCTTGATGTTCATCGATGAATTTAAATAATGCAGGTTGTTCTGTTAGTATTACACTTTGACCTCATTTTACAGACGATGTTAAAAAGGAAGTTAAAGGCCTCCAGTTTTAAATCAAGGATACTATATGTATGCCCCTTCAGTTGACACATTATTATCCGTTCCTTTTTTAGTCACTCTTGAAAGAGATTGTCAAGAATAGCCGGATTCTGATTTTTGTTCTTTGTAGTATGCAGGGGAAAAAAAGAGGCAAGGCCTTCAAGACTCACTTGCGATACACTTTAAAAAAATCTATTCGGTAAAATGTGTTCTGTATTTGCTATTATAAAGCTTCAGGTTAAAAACAAAAAAAAAAGAAAGAAAGAAAAGTCCTAACCAGATTCAAACCCCGCGTGTTCGGGTGAGAAGAAACTGTCTTACACATTACACTATCGTGGCTCCTTAACTGACGGTCTAAAATTTAATATTTAAACATACTTTTTTAAAGGGTGATAAATCGATTGTGGTATTCGCAGTGAGAACGCTGTTAAAATCATATTATTCTGGTATATCTTGGGCATTCAAAAAATCTTTAAGGGCAATAAAAAATTCTTTTTAAATCCGCGGTAAAGGAGACATGGCTATCGCCGCAATCACACTGCAACACTTAGCTGTTTTCTCTAGATCTAGATAGATGTACAAGTTTAGTTACACCCGCCGGGAATGTAGTACGACACGGTCGATTGATTCATTTTCTCTTTTATGTTCATTCTAGTTTTATAGTTTTAAAGTTGATATGAAAATTTAGTATTTTGTTAAACTAATAACATGTAGAGCCAAGTACAAGTACTTCTAAACGGTATATGAAGTGAAAAGGACTTCCTTTTGAGAAAAGTCAAGACTAGACATTTTTTCGTTTCATCAATTCAAGGGTATTAACTCGCATGGTTTACAATTTTTAACTGTGAATTCCGACTGATTCTGTGGATATTTTTTATGGCAGTTTGGGGCATAATCCAGTAAGTGATGAGGCGTTCACAGATCTTTCTCTGAATAAATATTTAACGGTCTCCTTCTCCAACTTTCCATCACATGTTATCATGTATTGTCGATTGAATATAGGACTGAACGGGCAGGTCAACAACTTGAAACAAAATGGCGTCGTTCGCGTTCGGGAAGAATATGAGCACGCGCTTTAAATGTGTATAAATATGTGTATGCAACTGATTTTTGCCCATGACCTTCAGGGCTCAGCCAATAGGTCTATAAAGTCCACTCGTTGTATTGATTTTAGTATTTTCCGAAAAAGACCACTTGGGTGAATGAACATAGTGAAAGCCCTGTATAATGAGAGTAAAACACACCAGCTTTTTATGCATTGAGTATAATTTCAAAATGTAATGTTTAAGATGAGAAAGATCAGTTTAAAGCAAATTAAGTCCCCTGGTATTAATTACAGATTAATTTCCCTTTTTTACTTCTGCACCAAAACGTTTGCAAAATAAATATAACTTCCATGCTTAGCAAAAGAAGTTCCTGTTTGAACAAAAAATGATAATAATGACTGCTCTTGTTGTTGTGTCAGAATATCAGATCAAAGTGCCAAGTTTAGAGAATACAAAAAAATATAAATATAACAGTAAATGCAGTTTGCATGTAATTTGGCTTTTTTTTTTCTTGTGCCCATCCCAGAGGTGCAATATTGTTTTAAACAAGATGACTGGAAAGAACTGAATTTTTCCTATTTTTATGCCTAATTTGGTGTCAACTGACAAAGTATTTGCAGAGAAAATGCCAATGTTAAAATTTACCACGGACACACAGACACACACACACAGACAACCGAACACCGGGTTAAAACATAGACTCACTTTGTTTACACAAGTGAGTAAAAAAACGTGAAAAAAGAGCACAATTCATGAACACAAACTAGAAACATGCCTCTGACATTGACCATTATGTCCATTTTTCAAAGGATTAAAAAAAAAAAAAAAAAAAAAAAAAAAAAAACCTCAACTAAACTGAATATAAGTATGATAGTATATTATAAACAAACAAACAAAATGTTGAAATCCAAAAATTGCAACATCACACGTTCTAGGCACAACATAAAAGGAAATGAGCACCCAGAGAAAAAAACATATCTAAAGTTTTCTAGGAAAAAAAAAGGTGAATGCACCAGCAAGGCTGAAAATGAGTACAGAGAATATGGCAGAAAGAACAGACCAAAAAACAAAGAAAGGGATAGGAAAGGGGAAATCATTTCTAGGACACACTGACAGTGTTAAAACCCCTTGACCGCACTAAACGTAGTCCGTAGATGTACAATGACGTCACTGATGACGTCAACAGAAAAAGGGGAAATAGCTCTGGAAGGCTGAAAATTCAGTTTATCTGGAGTGGTATCTCTCCAGACCATTTTCTCAGTTTTAGGCTTATTGTTTGGATAATGTCTTATGACCTGAAACACCACTTTCTTCTGTTTTCTCTGTCTTCCCCTATGTCTATCTCTGTCCAGTCACTTTCTCAGCTCGTTACAGAACCAACGCACAGATCTAGCCATACGTTGGACTGGCTCATAGCACGTGACTCTGATGCCATGATTGTGTCAGTAATTGATAAACTTTCTTCCGACCATTCTACTGTCATATTCTCGCTTAATATTTCAAAACCTACCAGAACCAAAAAATCCGTTACTCGTCGCAACCTGAAATCCATCAACATTAACACTTTTTCTTCTCAAACTGCTGAACGCCTTTACAAAATTTCTTCCCTTCCGACGTCTCTGCACATTACAACACTGTCCTCTCTCAACTGCTGGATGAACATGCACCCACCACTACCCGCATGCTCCCTAATGGAACTTCCTTCCCATGATACACACAAGACATTCGACTTGCAAAACGCAAACGTCACCAGTTGGAAAGACGATGGCGATCAACAAAACTGAAAGTCCCCAATCAAATATTCCGAAAACAAAGTCAGACACATGATCTCATCAGCAAAGACAAACTTCTTTTCTTTTCAAGTTCTCGATGCCACATCTACCAAATCTCTTTACTCTGTCATGTCAAATCTTCTCAGTACTGCAAAAAAAGAGACTCCTCTTCCTTCTGCCTACACTTTATCTGAACTCCCCAATGTCTTCTCCTCTTTCTTTTCCAACAAAGTCCAAAATATTCGTACCATCTTAGACCAAATGTCTTCACAACCTGCTCATCCTGATCCTCAATTCAGCGGCACTCCTCTCCATTCCTTTAATTCATCGACTGAAACAGAAGTCCATGAAATCCTGAAAGAAATGACAATAAAACCCTGTGAGCTTGATCCTATACCAGCCTCGGTCTTTTCCCAGTGTGTCTCACAGCTTCTCCCTACAATCACCAATATTGTCAACTCATCCCTTATCATTGGAACGTTTCCATCCACTTTCAAAACTGCAATCGTCCGGCCTCTTCTGAAGAAACCCAACCTTGCAAACATTTTGAAAATCTATCGACCAGTTTCTAATCTTCCATTCTTGTCCAAACTCCTTGAAATAGCATTCCTGAAGCAGCTCAACAATCACCTTTGTTTCAACAATCTATTTCAGTCTGTCTATCGCGCTGATCACAGCACCGAAACCACTCTCCTCCTCATCCTGAATAATTTACTGCTAGCACCCGACTCCGGAAAAAATTCCCCTTTCACTCTTCTCGACTTGTCAGCCGCCTTTGACACGATAGACCATTCAATCCTTCTTTCTCGTCTTCATTTTAGATGTGGTATCAACGGCACTGTTCTAAACTGGTTCAAATCTTATCTTACTGATGGATTCCAGTCTGTCATTGTTGATCATTTCCAATCTGAACCCGTTAACATCGAACATGGGAGTCCCACATGGATCTGTTTTAGGCCCAGTGCTCTTCATACTGTACACTGCTCCTCTCGCTGAAATTATTAACCGCCATAATGTCAGTCGTTATTTTTACCCTGATGACACTCTCCAGAACAGTTATACCCCTGAAAAATTGTCGCTCTTGCAAGAAACATCCAACTGCTTCCTAGACATACAAAACTGGATGATTCTAGATAAGTTACAATTGAACGCGGACAAAACTGAAGCAATGATCATAGGAACTAAACAAAAACTGTCTTCCATCACAACTGACACAATCAAACTTGGCAGTACATCCATCCCTCTTTCCAGCTCAGTCAGGAACCTCGGTGTTGTCCTTGACAACACACTGTCCATGCAAAAATATTATCTGTCAGACCAATCGCGGCACATCAGTTCCGTCCGGAAATATCTGTCCACTGACGCAACATCTACACTTGTCGTTTCTCATTCTCTCTCGCCTTGACTACTGTAACTCTCTATAGTCTTGTTTGCCTGCTTCATCCATTCAGTCCCTTCAGCGCATACAAAACTCTTGCTGCCCGACTCGTCCTCAAAAAGAAAAGATCTGAGCACATCACTCCTCTTTTGCAACATCTCCACTGGCTCCCAGTCTCACACAGAATATAGTACAAGATCAGTACTCTATGTTACAAATATATTCACAACTCTGCTCCTTCCTATCTCTGTGGCTGCCTTCACCTCTACACTCCATCTCGCTCTCTACGATCGGCTTCGGATCCACTCTGTTTACGCATACCCAGATTCAAACACTCGACTGTTGACCGCCGTTCTTTCTCTGTCTCTGGACCTTGTAATTGGAATGAACTTCCACTTTCGCTTCGTCAAGTCCCCACACTCAGCTCTTTCAAGTCTGGCCTTAAAACACACTTCTTCCCAAAACAGCCTCCCTTCCCTTCCTCTTCCTTTTCTTCATTTGTTTGTTTTTTTCTTCCAGTTTTAGAGTTATGCATGAGTTTGAGTGACTGGTGCGAAAGCGCTCTGATTTGTCTCTGCATAAGAGTCAGCGCTACATAAATATAATAATTGTTATTTTCCCTCTGGCACTTGAGGGGTTTTAAGAAAGTGGGGATACAAAACATTTATACTGAAAGAGGTCCTGAAATCATCATGGGGGTGGCCAGAGAGCACAGGACTAGAGGTTCCAGTCCAGCACAACTAATGCAAGGAGATAAAAGAGGTGGAGGCAGAGGCAGAGTGAGGCAGTTCTGTCTGAGACAGTTCTATCTAAGGCAGAGTCAAAGACTAACTCAGACAGAAGTTTTGTACCAGTTTACCTTCAGTCGTGATTAAAAAGAAGAAAGATAATGTCTGGATCAGAACTTTTTGTTTGATCATCATTTTCACGTTAGCCTGAAAAAAAAGAGTACACTTATGATCAAAACACACACACACACACACACACACACACACACACACACACACACACACATATATATATATATATATATATATATATATATATCGTGTAAGCACTCGCTTACAGTGTAACTTCACCCCCTTATATCCCCCCCCCCACACACACATATATATATATATATATATATATATATATATATATATATATATATATATCGTGTAAGCACTCGCTTACAGTGTAACTTCTCCCCCTTATACCCCCCCCCCCCCCACACACACACACACATGTGTGTGCCTGTGTGTCAGCTCATATTGTTTATATTTATGACATGATAATGATTAAATCATAAAACAATCGTGAAGGTGTATACGTATTTCGATTTTTGTTTTAACAACATAAAAACGTGGACTTACTCTTAGTAAGCATGTTACAACTGGAAAAAGTTCATGAACCAGTTTCGAGTCACAATCCATTTTGTCTCATGCTGACTACACTATTATTTAAAGTTCAACTTTGGTTTGTCTTAAAAAAATCTGATGATGTGACATGTACGTGATGCTACAGCAGATGATCCGTAGAAACAAAACGAACAAGCCCCCTTGAGATGAACGAACAAACCCCCTTGAGATGAACTATCATGAAGAGCAATGCAGGCAAGAAAAGAAGACATGTAGAAATCAACACAATTTTCATGACAGCACAGGCAAAGCGAACCAATGGCCCCAGTCCCAGCCCCCATCCACACACTGAATTACCTGTGCCCAGAGGTTCCCCACCGAGTCAGATGTGCTCTGCGAAACAGGAACCATCACTCAGCCACCAAACGACATTTGACGTAAAAGTAAACGATGACGTCACAAACAAAAGCAACAAACAGCGCGTTCCATCCACTGAGCTGAATGGGAAGGAGTGGCAGCCGCGGTAATATAAACAGGCCGCTGCGCGCGGCACCCGGTTCTCCATCTTGCGTACATTTCACTGCTGGGCAGAAGAAGAGTGTAGACATTTTCAGCAAAATATTTAATCGTCATTTGGCAATAAACTGCGACAACAGGTATCGGAATGAGTACTATTTGTTAAAAAAACAACAACAAACAAACAAAACAATATTTAATTTTGAAATCTCTCTCTGTCTCCCTCTCTGTCTCCCTCTCTGTCTCTCTCTCTCTGTCTCCCTCTCTGTCTCTCTTAATCTTGACCATAATGATAATAATGATAACGACTAATGATAATGATCATTATAATATCAATGATGTTGATAATGATAACAATTGATAATAATAATGATAATAGTGATGATGACTTGGACATCCAACACTAGCGGTCAAAAACAACAGAGGAAAAGAACCAGGAGTCATGCCCTGACTCTGGGGGCTTGGAATGTTCGCACCCTTCTAGACAGAGACGACAGACCAGAAAGGTGCACAGCGCTCATTGGTAGAATGCTTGATCGCTACCAGGTGGACACAGCAGCCCTGAGCGAAACCAGGTTATCCGGTGAAACCCAGCTGGAGGAAGTTGAGGGGGCTACACCTTCTACTGCACTGGGAAGCCAGATGGCGCCCCAAGAACCTCAGGCGTAGGCTTTGCCATACGAACCAAACTTGCACGACAGCTTTACAGCATTCCACGTGGGATAAACGATAGGTTGATGACCCTGCGTTTGAAGCTGTCCAAGAATCGCTTCTCCACAGTCATCAGCTGCTGTGCCCCGACGATGACCAACCCTGATGACATCAAAGAAGCTTTCTACGAGGAGCTCAGCTACACCATTTCAGCGGTAGACAGAAAGGATAGGCTGATGATCCTTGGGGATTTCAATGCTTGTGTCAGCGTGGACTTCTCGTGGCCTAAAGTCCTAGGACAGCACGGCACTGGCAAGTGCAACTCCAACGGACTGCTTTTGCTCTCGCTGTGCGTGCAGCATGGACTGACCATCACCAACACCCTCTTCCAACAAGCGGACAAGCACAAGAACACATGGATGCACCCCGCTCCAAGCAATGGCACATGCTGTACTATGGAACAGGGCGGTCAGCTTGTCTGTCAGCACCTCGCTTCTATACTTGTAGATGTCAGCCTGGATTCCATCTGCTCCTGGTGGTCGGACCATCGCCTGGTACACAGCAAGATGAACATCAGACTTGCACGCAAGCTCCAACCAGCCAGGCAGAAACCCCCTAGGAAGCTGAACATCCACCGCCTCCCTGTCACCAAGGACGTGCTGCAGCAGCAAATCCAAGCACCTCTCCAAGAAATTCCTGCATCGACTGATGTAGAAGAGGTATGGAGCACCTTTAAGAATGCTGTATACACAGCAGCAGCTGACACAGCTTTGTACAGAGGAGCCACAAAGACTGGTTTGACGAGAACGACTCTGGTTTCTCCAAGCTCCTGAACACACTGCAGATACGGCATCAGGATCACATTTCCGATAAAGACTGCCAGAGGAAGAAGGACCAGTTCTTGCAAACCAGGCAACTCGTACAGAAGAGGCTGCGTGAGATGAAGAACACCTGGTGGGAGAGAAAGTCTGAAGAGCTTCAGTCCGCTGTTGATGCTCACGACATGAAGACCTTCCATTATGGTTTCCGAGCTGTGTATGGGCCGAGAGTCACAGGATCAACCCCTGTCCGAGCCTTGGACCAGACCACTCTCCTGACAGACAAGAAAGACATCCTTGCCCACTGGGCAGAGCACTTCAACACCCTCCTCAACAGGGACTCGTCCGTATCTGACGAGGTAATTGTAGCCCTCCCACAGCTACCAGTCAATGACTCGCTAACTGCCCCTCCCACCAAGGCCGAGACCCGGAAGGCCCTGAAGCTGACAACGTCCGGAAAAGCACCAGGAGCGGATGGAATCCAGGCAGACATCTACAAGTATGGAGGCGAGGTGCTGACAGACAAGCTGACTGCCCTGTTCCATTCTATCTGGGAGAGAGGGGAGGTCCCCCAGGATTTCAAGGATGCTTCAATTGTCCACATTTACAAACAGAAGGGAGACAAAACATCCTGCGATAACCACCGTGGAATCTCCTCTGCATTGCCGGCAAGATCTTCGCCCGCATCATACTGAACAGACTGGTTGACCATGTCTCCAACACGGTCATCCCTGAACGATAGTATGGCTTCCGCTCAGGCAGGGGAACATGTCACATGGTGTTTGCTGAACGTCAGATGCAAGAGAAGTGCCGTGAGCAGAACAGGGAGCTCCACATGGTCTTTGTAGACCTAAGGCCTTCGACACGGTGAACCGCCGACGTCTGTGGAAGACCCTCCTAAAGTTCGGCATCCCAGAGAGCCTAATCCGGCTGATTGCGTCATTCTTTCTTTCTATCTTTATTCATTTATCTATGCCAAAAACATGTTGTGTGTTACAGAACGACTGGTAACTTAACCCCATAGCTGCTAAACAATAGTGGAATAACATTAGTGTGACATAAAAATATAAGAAAATAAAATAATAATTGTTAAAGAAAAGCCCAGTGCTGCTTTCTGTTTACTTCTTTAAGTGGAGTGAATGATTTGTTGTTGTTGTTTTGTTTGTTTGCTTGTTTTTGTTTTGTTTGTTGTTGTTTTGTTTTTGTTTTTGTTTTTTGTTGTTGTTGTTTGTTTGTGTGTTGTTGTTTTTTTTTTTGGGGGGGGGGGTTGTTTGTGGTTGGTTTGGGGTTGTTTTTGTTTTTGTTTTTTGTTTGTTTGTTTTTTTGTTGTTTTTTGGGGGTTTTTTTTTACTCACTTGTGTAAACAAAGTGAGTCTATGTTGTTGTTGTTGTTGTTTTTTGTTTTGTTTTGTTTTTGTGTGTGTGTGTGTGTGTGTGTGTGTCTGTGTCCATGGTAAACTTTAACATTGACATTTTCTCTGCAAATACTTTGTCAGTTGTCACCAAATTAGGCATAAAAATAGGAAAAAATCAGTTCTTTCCAGTCATCTTGTTTAAAACAATATTGCACCTACAGGATGGGCACAATTTTTTTTTTAAGCCAAATTATATACAAACTGCATTTACTGTTATATTTATATTTTTTGTATTCTCTAAACTTGGCACTTTGATCTGATATTCTGACACAACAACAAGAGCAGTCATTATTATCATTTTTTGTTCAAACAGGAACTTCTTTTTGCTAAGCATGGAAGTTATATTTATTTTGCAAACGTTTTGGTGCAGTGGGTAAAAAAGGGAAATAATTCTGTAATTAATGCTAGGGGACTTAATTTGCTTTAAACTGATCTTTCTCATCTTAAACATTACATTCTGAAATTATACTCAGTACATAAAAAGCTTGTGTGTTTTACTCTCAGTGTACAGGGTTTTCACTATGTTCATTTGCCCAAGTGGTCTTTTTCGGAAAATACTAAAATCAATACGAGTGGACTTTACAGATCTATTGGCTGAGCCCTGAAGGTCATGGGCAAAAATCAGTTGCATACACATATTTATACACATTCAAAGCGCGTGCTCATATTCTTTGCGAACGCGAACGACGCCATTTTGTTTAAAGTTGTTAACCTGCCCCTTCAATCCTATATTCAATGGACAATACACGATAACATGTGATGGAATGTTGGAGAAGGAGACAGTTAAATATTTATTCAGAGAAAGATTTGTGAACGCCTCATCACTTACTGGATTATGCTCCAAACTGCCATAAAAATATCCACAAAATCAGTTGGAATTCACAGTTAAAAATTGTAAACCATGCGAGTTAATACCCTTGAATTGATCTCGATGAAACGAAAAAATTTCCTGTCTTGACTTTTCTCAAAAGGAAGTCTTTTTCACTTCATACACCGTTTAGAAGTACTTGTACTTGGCTCTACATGTTATTAGTTTAACAAAATACTAAATTTTCATATCAACTTTAAAACTAGAATGAACATAAAAGAGAAATTGAATCGACCGTGTCGTATTACATTCCCGGCGGGTGTAACTAAACTTGTACATCTATCTAGATCTAGGGAAAACGGCTAAATGTTGCAGTGTGATTGAGGTGATAGCCACGTCTCCTTTACCGCGGACTTAAAAAGAATTTTTAATTGCCCTTAAAGATTTTTTGAATGCCCAAGATACACAAGAATAATATATGATTTAAACAGCGTTCTCACTGCGAATACCGCAATTGATTTATCGCCCTTTAAAAAAGTATGTTCAAATATTAAATTTTAGAACGTCTGTTGAGGAGCCACGACAGTGTAATGGGTAAGACAGTTTCTTCTCACCCGAACACGCGCGGTTCGAATCTGGTTAGGATTTTTTTTTTCTTTTTTTTTTTTTTTTTAACCCGAAGCTTTATAATAACAAACAGAGAACACATTTTAATGATTAGATTTTTTTTTTTTTTTTAGTGTATCACAAGTGAGTCTTGAAGGCCTTGCCTCTCTTGTTATATAAAGTTCTCAACAATTTTTGTTTTTTCAATAACATAACATTATGCAGAAAAAAAGTCATACACACAACATAAAAAAAAGCTAAAACAAATAAACAAATAAATAAATAGAAACATATTTGTTGTTTTGGAGGGTGGGGTTAAATGTTTCAGATTTTTTCTTTTCCTTTTTTTTCAGGTCACTGAAGTTAATATTTCGTCGTGGAAATTGCTGTTCTGACGAAAGGATTTTGATTGAATTTGGCGACTTAAAAAAAAAAAAAAAATTATACATTTTTTTTTACATATACATATATATGTATATATTTTTTTTAACACACACACACACATACACACACACACTCCCCCGCCACCCCCCCCCCCCCCACACACACACACACACACACACACCCACCCCCACCCCAAGTTTACAAGATATATTTGGTTTAATAATCTCACTCATTATTCGCTTTAGTCTTCTGTATTTACTTTGAGCGTGTTACTTGTCTCATCTCAGCCATAACATATTGGAACCGACTCATTTTTAAGACTGCCAATACATGATTCGAACAAAGGCAGTGCCAACTCAAAAGCGAGTCAAGTGACGGTAGTGGGCTGCCCATGACGTCATATGACGTATTTCTTGCTCTGCAAGCGACAAAGGTCTCAGAGCCTGCAAAGCCTCTATAACACTAAGATAATGCAGTCTGGAAAGGGAATCGTTTGCGCGCGCGCGCGCGTGTGTGTGTGTCTATGTGCGTGCATGTGTGTGTGTGTATGTGTGTACGTCTATGTGCGTGCGTGCGTGCGTGCGTGCGTGCGTGTGTGTGTGTGTGTGTACGTCAATGTGCGTGTGTGTTTGTGTATGTGTGTGTGTGTGCGTGCGTGTGTGTGTGTGTGCGTGCGTGTGCGTGTGTGTGTGTGTGCGTGCGTGTGTGTGTGTGTGTGTGCGTCTATGTGCGTGCATGCGTGTGTGTGTACGTGTGTGTGCGTGTGTACGTGTGTGTGTGTACGTCTATGTGTGTGTGTGTGTGTGTGTGTGTGTGTGTGTGTGTGTGTGTGTGTGTGTGTGTTTCTCTGTCTGTGTTACTAAGTGGAGTGAGAAGACAGGATAATGAAAGAAATATATAGCGAGTTCGTTTCAGTCTTCAGTCTCTCATAAGGTCAGGTCAGGTCTCTACCTGCCACAGGTACCATGTAACCCTGTGCTACCTGTCACATGTGGGCAGATGGAGCTCGACAGCCTGGGAAGGCAGTCCATCTAAGACAAGGAAAAGTCTGAAGTAAAACCCATGAAGTGCTAAGGAATGCAGGACAGTCTCGACTTGCATTGACCCTGGGTCCATGGCCATGTCCCGACTTTCAGTAGCCGCGCCCCCGTGCCTCCGAGGAAGGTTTTTGAGCTAGAGGCTAGGACAAGGACAGTCTGATATAAAACCTACGACCTGAGGACCTCACTGTCACCGTCCCAGCTTGCTAGGCTATGGCAGATGAACCACGGGTGTAAAGGGTGGGGCCAGTACTGCGCACACTGCACTCCACCTAAAAATTCCATTGCGCAGGCTTGAAGGACATGTCCACGTCCGCGCCACCAACTATTCCAAGTCCTGCAGCGATGGGAAAGGGGCGAAAACGGCAGGTGGAAGATGTCACTGGAAGCCGCAGTTCCAATCCTGCATGCAGGCGGTTCAGGATATTGGTCGCCTGATTGTTGACCCGGAGGTGACAGCATCACTCGGCAGCACCCTGAACGACCAAGCAGCCTTTTCTAGGGACAGCACTGCTTGCTCCACACGGAGAGGGGCCTAGAAAAGGTGGTCCAAACAAATGCTCATCTCCATACCCCCCAGTTGGCTAGCCGCGGTCAACGGGCATCTCCAAACGCGGTCGAACAACAATAGAGAAGAAAAGGCCGGCACCTGCCTCACAATTAGGTGCAAAAGGACTAAAGGTAGCATGCTGGAACATCAGAACTATGCGTGACTCTGCAGACAGCAACCACCCAGAAAGGCGTTCCGCTCTAGTCGCACACGAACTTCAGAGACTGAACATTGACATTGCTGCCGTCAGCGAAGTCCGCTTTGCAGGGGAAGGCAGCCTCCAGGAACACGGCGCTGGGTACACCCTCTACTGGTCAGGCAAGCCAGAGACCGAGAGACGCCTTTATGGCGTAGGCTTTATGGTCAGGAGCACCATTGCCTCCAAGCTTGAAAACCTGCCAACAGGACACTCAGACCGAATTATGTCCATGCGCCTCCCACTACGGAACAAACAGCATGCCACTCTGTTCAGCGTGTACGCTCCAACCCTCCAAGCGGACCCCACAGAAAAGGTCAAGTTTTACACTGATCTGCGCAACCTCGTTCAGAACACCCCTGCTGACGACAAGGTCATCATCCTTGGCGACTTCAATGCCAGAGTTGGCCAAGATTCAGAAGCCTGGAAAGGAGTCCTTGGCAAGCATGGCGTTGGTAATTGCAACGACAATGGGCGCCTTCTTCTCGAGTTCTGTGCAGAGCAGCAGTTTACCATCACCAACACCATTTTCCAGCAGAAGGACAGCCTGAAGACAACGTGGATGCATCCTCGGTCCAAACATTGGCACCTCATTGATTACATCCTGATGCGCCAGAGAGACGTACGAGACGTCCTACACACCCGAGTGATGCCCAGCGCGGAGTGTCATACTGACCACCGCCTCGTCCGCAGCAAGCTCAGGCTCCACTTCAATCCCAAACCAAAGAAAGGAGGAGCTCCTAGGAAGAAATTCCAGGTCGGCAACTTTCAGTCAGCTGAAGTGAAAGCTGAATTCCAGGCGAAGCTTCAGGACAAACTTGAAGACCCCAGTTGCCCCACAGACCCCTCTCCAGAAGCACTATGGGCACAGCTGAAATCAGCCATCCTGCAGTCCTCTGAAGAAGTCCTAGGGTTCTCGTCGAAAAAGAACAAGGACTGGTTTGACGAAAACAACCAGGAGATCCAAGAATTGCTGGCGAAGAAGAGATCAGCCCACCAGGCTCACCTTGCACAACCGTCTTGTCCGGTGAAGAAAGCAACCTTCCGGCTCATATGCAGCAACCTCCAGCGCAAGCTTCGTGAGATTCAAAATGGGTGGTGGACCAACCTGGCAGAGAGGGCTCAGCTTTGTGCAGACACTGGTGACTACCGGGGCTTATACGAAGCCTTGAAGGCGGTGTACGGTCCCTCATACCAGGTCCAGAGTCCTTTGCGCAGCGCAGACGGCCAGGCGCTCTTCACAGACAAGACGTCGATCCTGAACAGGTGGTCGGAACATTTCCAGGCCCTCTTCAGCGCCAACCGCACGGTTCAAGACTCGGCAATTCTCCGCATCCCACAACAGCCAGTGAAATTACAACTGGACGAGCTACCAACCCTAGAAGAGACTGTCAAGGCCATTGAACAGCTGAAATGTGGCAAGGCAGCAGGGGTTGACGGAATTCCGCCGGAGGCGTGGAAGAATGGAGGCCCAGCACTACACTCCAAACTCCACAACCTCTTTGTCTGCTGCTGGGAGCAAGGCAAACTACCACAGGACCTCCGTGACGCAGTCATCATCACCCTGTATAAAAACAAGGGAGAAAAGTCGGACTGCTCCAACTACAGGGGGATAACTCTGCTCTCCATCGCAGGCAAGATCCTCGCCAGAGTCCTCCTAAATCGGCTGGTGCCTACTATCGCCGAAGAACATCTCCCAGAGAGTCAGTGTGGCTTTAGAGCCAACAGAGGCACCACTGACATGGTCTTCGTTCTCAGACAGCTACAAGAAAAATGTCGGGAACAGAACAAAGGACTGTATGCGACATTCGTCGATCTCACGAAAGCTTTCGACACCGTGAGCAGAAAAGGTCTGTGGGAGATCATGAAACGTCTAGGATGCCCCCCAAAATTCCTCAGCATGGTCATCCAACTACATGAGGAACAGCGTGGACAGGTCAGACACAGCAACGACCTTTCGGAGCCCTTCCCAATTGGAAATGGAGTGAAACAAGGTTGTGTCCTCGCGCCGACCCTCTTCACGATCTTCTTCAGCATGATGCTCCAACAGGCCACTGAAGATCTTGGCGACGACGACGGTATCTTCATCAGATACCGCACTGATGGCAGCCTATTCAACCTGAGGCGGCTACAGGCCCGCACCAAGACACTGGAGCAACTCATCAGAGAGCTTCTGTTTGCCGACGATGCTGCCCTCGTCGCCCATACAGAAGCGGCCCTGCAGCGTATAACGTCCTGCTTCGCAGAGGCTGCGCAGCTCTTCGGCCTAGAAGTCAGTCTGAAAAAGACGGAAGTTCTCCACCAGCCTGCCCCACGGGAAGAATTCCACACTCCTCACATCAACATCGGTGAGACAGAGCTGAAGTCGGTCCACCAGTTCAGCTACCTAGGCTGCACCATCTCGTCTGACGCCAAGATCGACAAGGAGATCGACAACAGACTTGCAAAGGCAAACAGCGCATTCGGCAGGCTGTACAAGAGAGTATGGAACAACAAACACCTGAAGAAAGACACAAAGATCAGCGTGTACAGAGCTGTTGTACTGCCCACCCTGTTGTATGGCTCCGAAACCTGGGTCACCTACCGGCACCACATACGACTGCTTGATCGCTTTCACCAGCGCTGCCTTCGCACCATCCTCAGCATCCACTGGAGTGACTACATCACAAATGTCGAGGTCCTGGAGCAGGCAAAGACTATCAGCATCGAGGCAGTGCTGCTAAAGACCCAGCTACGTTGGGCAGGGCACGTGTCCAGGATGGAGGACCACCGCCTGCCCAAGATCGCGCTGTATGGCGAACTGTCCACTGGCCACCGTGACAGAGGAGCACCCAAGAAGAGATACAAAGACTCCTTGAAGAAAGCTCTCGGTGCCTGTCACATTGACCATCGCCAGTGGTCCGCAGTAGCCGCTGATCGAGAGACCTGGCGACGCACCATCCACCAAGCTGTCTCCTCCTTCGAAAACAACCGCAGGGCCAGCCTTGAGGACAAACGCAGAAGGAGGAAGAACCACGACGCTGCAGCCGCGAACCCAGACCAGACTTTCCCTTGCAACCGCTGCGGCCGACTCTGCTTTTCCCGCATTGGCCTTGTCAGCCATGAGCGTGCCTGCATCAGACGTGGACAACGCCCTTCCTAGATCTTCGTCAGCGAAGCCAGGCCATGATGATGATGATGATCAGTCTCTCACTCTCTCAGTAAACAGAAACAGAAAACAGACACAAGGAATTTCTCCCTGAGCCAGTTAAAATTATTAAAGCAAAATGAAGAATGTTTTTATCATCCACTCATGCACACTGTCACCTGGAAACAAGTTATTTTAATTATGTTTTTCAAACCCAGGAACAAAATATTTTGACTGTCACAAGTCATATTTCTCTCTGTGCACAATTGCTTGATCCAATCCCAGGATCAAACTCAGTCCTAGGCCGGATAGGTATGTCTACTCACAGTAAACATGTGTCAATGTCCACCCCACTCAACTCGTGGGACACTCGGGCACCACCTCCTCCGTTGAACACCAGTTCCACAAGGGGTCCCTCCACCCCGTGGCCGGTCAACATGGAGCCCTGATAACACTTCTTCGATGTTTTTAGCTCTTGGCACACTCCATTGAAATTCTTCCTTCCTTCACACTGAGCAAGTATCCAGCTAATCGTCTTTAATGTTCCCCCTTTCATTTAACTGTCCCCTTATGTTATTTTCTTATATTATTTGCTGTCCTTTCACACCAATCATGCATTCATACCATTTTCCAGTTAACAATACAATATTCATTTAAGAGTAACACCGTCTTATAAATGCACATAAAGCAAACATTTCAAAACCAACAACAAAAATTACTAATTTCTCAATAACTATTCAATAAGTTGAATTTCGAATAAGATTATCCAGCACCTTAACCACTGAATAAACAATGAAATAACTTATTTTTTTCCCACCTGATGTTCTGAACAGTCAAGGCTCACTCCGTCTCACAGACGCACATCACCCGAGCTCTGATGCATTCAGACTCACGTTACAGCACACACATTTTCGCACGCACACACACACACACACATGAACATGCACAGCTCACGATTCACCCACACTAAGCACGTGCAAAACATTTTCACATTCATACAGGTATTCTAAATATACAAATAATATTTCTCGTTCTTCCTCTGGCCACAGGCATTCGTAACTCACTCTGTCACACACACACACACACACACACACACACACACACACACACACACACACACACACACTGGGATGCAAACCATATCTTCACCTTAATTACATATTTGAAGAGTAGCCCACTCCATCCACAGGGAAATGGAGAAGCTGAGAGAACTGTTCGAACCATCATGTTGCTGAATAAAGCAGATGATCCATACATTGCATTGTTGAATTACAGATTAACACCACTTCAGCATGGATCAAGTCCAGTGGTATTACTGATGGGCAGAATATTGTGAAACAGAATTCCAACACTGTCAAGGCATCATGTTCCAGAAGAAGAAAAAAAACAGTGATGAAATTGACTGCTCAGCTCAAACATGAACAGACGAAAGAGATCACGATAAACGTCATCAGGCCAAAACATTACTGCAGATGAAAGGGGGACAACCAGTAATGATCAAAACACTCAGAGATACAGAAGCTGTGGTAGAGAGACCTTCACCTTCATCACCGTCACTGATCATCATTGCAAGACTCAGCCAGGTCATATAATGTGCAAAATAACTGGGAAACAGTCGATAACAACTGACCTAGCATATCACTGTGCAAGGTACTGCTGCCATGTATTTAGAAATATCAGCTATATCTACCTTGGTGTCAGAAGTGGGAAGAGGAGTGACATGAGCAGTTTGGGAACCTCGGAACGGAAGATAACAGTGCAATGTGGTTTTGGACTTTCTGTTTCACGATCAACGTCGATTTGCCGATGATTCTGTCGTGGTTGATGTATGCTGCCTATCATCAGTGTTCGTGTTTCGATAACCCACCGAACACTGACATGGATTACAGGATCTTTAACGTTCACATTTGATCTTCTGCCTGTTGTACATTCACATGAAGGGGGTTCAGGCACTAGCAAGTTTGCACACATGTTGACCTGGAAGGTCGGAAAAATCTCCACCAATTACCCACCAGGCGCCGTTACCGAGATTCGAACCCGGGATTCTCAGATTGAAGGTCAAACGCTTTAACTACTCGGCTATTGCGCCTCTTTCATATACATTATAAGATATATATGTTTGTTTGTTTGTTTGTTTTAAATCATAATATCAGAGTTTATCAGTGAGCAAGGAGAGCCTTTACTTCAGCAGCTGTTTATGATCCAATTTGACTTGTAGTATCCCAACTTCCTGGAGCTGAATGCATGGTTTATTCTGTGTATTTTGCAATGCAGGAATGAAGTAGCCTGTAACATAGATAACAGTCATATTCATGACCTTTGTCATCCACACTGAATCTATATACAGGTAAATCTGATACACTAAATGAAGGGCTATAACTATAAGAGGTAGTTTACTTAGTTGGACAGAGGACTTTTTACAGAACAGAAGCCAGTGAGTATGTAACTGTAAGCATTCAGAAGAGAGGTCAGACACATCAAATGTAACCAGTGGAGTTCCACAGGGAAGTGTTTTGGGGCCAACATTATTCATTTACTTTATTTATGATTTTACAGATGTGTTGGAATGTTTTGTAAAAAAATATTTGCTGATGACACAAACACTTACTCAGTTACTGTGGAATGAATAATAAAGAAAAACAAATTCTGCTCCAAGAAAGTATAAACAAACTAGTCAAATGGACAGAGACGTGGAAAATTGAGTCTAACAAGGCCTTCAAGACTCACTTGTGACATGCACTTACTACAACAATTGAATCAAAACACAAAAAATCAATTGATTCAAGCCTGTTTGATGTTACAGTATTCCGGTGTATATTAAATTGTATTATATGAATAATGATATTGATTCTACCCTATTTGATGTTACAGTGTTCAGATGTATATTAAATTGTATGATATGAATAATGATACTGATTCAAGCCTATTTGATGTTACAGTATTCAGATGTATATTAAATTGTATGATATGAATAATGATATTGATTCAACCCTATTTGATGTTACAGTATTCAGATGTATATCAAATTGTATGATATGAATAATGATATTGATTCAACCCTATTTGATGTTACAGTATTCAGATGTATATTAAATTGTATGATATGAATAATGATATTGATTCAACCCTATTTGATGTTACAGTATTCAGATGTATATTAAATTGTATGATATGAATAATGATATTGATTCAACCCTATCTGATGTTACAGTATTCAGATGTATATTAAATTGTATGATATGAATAATGATATTGATTCAACCCTATCTGATGTTACAGTGTTCAGATGTACATTAAATTGTATGATATGAATAATGATATTGATTCAACCCTATCTGATGTTACAGTGTTCAGATGTACATTAAATTGTATGATATGAATAATGATATTGATTCAACCCTATCTGATGTTACAGTGTTCAGATGTACCCTATCTGATGTTACAGTGTTCAGATGTATAATAAATTGTATGATATGAGTAATGATATTGATTCAACCCTATTCGTTGTTCAGGATGCGCGTGACACTGACCGTGTTGTCTAGCCCAGTGTTGTCGTCGTAGTGCAGTGTAGTCTCTGGATCTGGATCTGGATCTGGATTTGTACGTTGCAGGAGCCAATATTGGCTATCGTCCTAACGGAAAACTGGGGGCGCGCTTGAGAGAGACAGAAAATTAAAATGATTTTGTACAAAGACTGTCCCTTGATGGTGACGAAGGCGTAGTGCTGCCAGCTTTGCTAACAGTCCAGGAAAGGACTGGCTAAAAACATAATTAGTTTTAATGAGTGGTTAGGGCAGGCCTTGATGGTGATCCACGTGTTGATGGTGCTGCGCTGGCGGGGCCTGCTATGATGGCTTCATCAGATAGCTGATTTCACTGTGCTAGTAGTCTGCCGCTGTTGCAGAAGCTGAGGCATTGGGGAGTTGTCAGACTGGTCAGGTTTGAGGGTGTGTGGCTGACTGACTTCAGGAGTGGTTGCTGTCTCTGCCGTCGTTGTCGAACACAGTGTGTAACACGCATCGTCTGCTACAACCATGACTCACATGTCTCGGGATAAATGTCGCCCCATTTCACCATCTAGTTTTATAGTTTTAAAGTTGATATGAAAATTTAGTATTTTGTTAAAGTAATAACATGTAGAGCCAAATACAAGTACTTCTAAATGTCGTATGAAGTGAAAAGGACTTAATTTTGAGAAAAGTAAAGACTGGAAATTTTCACGGATGATCAAGGGTTTATTATTTTTAACTGACAAAGAATTGGCGATTGCGATTGATTTTGTTGATATTTTTATGGCAGTTTGGGGCATAATCCAGTAAGTGATCAGGCGTTCACAAATCTTTCTCTGAATAAATATTTAACGGTCTCCTCCAACTTTCCATCACATGTTATCGTGTATTGTCCATTGAATATTGGATTGAACGGGCAGGTCAACTACTTGAAACAAAATGTCGTCCTTCGCGGTCGCGAGAATATCAGCACGAGCTTTGAATATGTATAAATATGTGTACGCAATTGATTTTTGCCCATGACCTTCAGGGCTCAGCCAATAGATCTATAAAGTCCACTCGTAGTATTGATTTTAGTATTTTCCGAAAAAGACCACTTGGGCGAATAAACATAGTGATAGCCCTGTACACCGAGAGTAAAACACACCAGCATTTTATGTATTGAATATAACTTCAAAATGTAATGTTTAAGACGAGAAAGATCAATTTAAAACAAAGTAAACTCCCTAGCATCAATTACAGAATATTTTCCCTTTTTTACTAGCTGCATCAAAGAGATGCACCAGAAATATAAATTCCATGCCTAGCAAAAGAAGTTCCTGTTTGAACAAAAAATGATAAAAATGACTGCTCTTGATGATGTGTCAGAATATCAGATCAAAGTGCCAAGTTTAGTGAATAAAAAAATTTATGTATAACAGTAAATTCATTTTGCATATAATTTTGCTTCTTTTTTTCTTTCTTTTTTTTGGTGCCCATCCCAGAGGTGCAATATTGTTTTAAACATGTATGTTTATTTATTTTCCCTTTGTTTTTTTAATGTTTTTTGCTCTTATGTTTTTTTTGGGTTTTTTTAGGAGGGGGCGAGGGGGGGGGGGTGGCCATTGAAGAAGTTCATGTGAAGCACAAATGTTAAGGGGAAAAAAGAAAGAAGGAAAGAAAAAAAAAGTGCTCCATGAACTGCAATTGAGGCGACACACACAAAAAACAACAAAACCACTGGGGCACAGCACGGAATCCAGGCCAATTTGGAAGGCATTCAACGTTGCACTTGGAGCAGTTTTTTCCATGTGTCCACAACACAGTTTGAGGTGTTGACATCATCTAGTTTTACAGTTGTTGTCCCCCCCCCCCACCCCCCATTTATTATCATGTCTTCTTGTTGGACTGTTCATATTGACTGCAGTTATAAAACCTGTTTGTAAAATTGTATGTATCCTTCAATTAGGTCACTATAAACTCTTCCATACTGCATACTTGGCAGTTTCTGGATTTTCAGTTTTTCTTCATACTCCTTATCTTGTAGTCCTGGAACACATTTTGTCGCTCTTCTAAAGACACTGTCAGTTAAATGTGGGCTCCAAATGTAATTTGTGTAAGCAGCATATTCAACATAATGCTTTAGTTACTAAGGCCGTAAACAAAAGCCTCATGGTAGCAGCATCAGACTACACCCATACAGTCTCCAAATGAGACCCACAATTTTATAAATTTGCTTTGTTCACAAGGGTTTCTACTTGTTTTGAGAACTTCAGCTTATTATCATTGACTCCCAGGTCTTTTTCTACACCATTATTTTCTAACCTGACGCATTTTCACCATGTTTCCTCTAAAATCCTCTTCTTTCTCGTTCATGGGCTGCAAACCCCACTTTCACTCTGTATTTGAGTGAGCTTTTACATGTATACGTATTCTTGACATTAGCCTGGTGGCCTGACCAGCACAGGTGACTTTTTTTTTTTTTTTTTTTTAGTGAGGAGGCGCTTTTGTTGTTGTTGTTGCTTTTTTGGCCTGTGGGCGGTTTGGTCTGTGTGGTGTGCTCAGCAGCTGGAGGGTGGTGTCTTTTGCCGGTGGGCTCTGCAGTCATGAAATACTGGCTGGTACACCCATGGGGATATTTCTTTTGAGGTTGTCACGAGTTGCATCCTGTGGTCTCTTTTGCCTCTGTTCGGGAGCGGTTATGTCCCTTGAATTCTTAATGGAGTGTCCTGTGCGTGCCTGTACCCATCGTGAACACAGCGCAGGCCTCCAAGGGTGGTGCAGGATTGTTCCAAGGGCGGGTGGAGACAGTGCTTCTCTGGGTCCTCCCCAGCACCTACGGGTGTTTCTTTTTCTTCTTATTGTTGTTGTTGCTCTTTTTTCTCCTGCCAATTTCATCACGACTGTCATTTTCGTTGGCTGCTGTTAGTGTTTCAAGAACTCACAAGACTCAAAACAACGAAAATAAACAGTCTGAAAGGAAATACAACTGATTAATTGGCAATAATACTATTACTGATACTGCTGCTGCTAATACTATGCTGTTTCTGCTGCTGTTACTACTACCACTAGTGATGATAATGATGAAATTTTGATATAATAGTAAAGACAACAGTGATAATTATTATCATAGTCATCATCATCATCATTATTATTACTATCATTGTTATCATTATATAGCACTGAATCATGTGCAGGGACAAATCAAAGTCGCTCTCACACCTGTCACACACAAACATACACTTATTTAGTTAGATGGGTAGATTTGAGAGTGATGGAGTTATTTTTGCTTTGTTTCATGGCGTTTTTCAAGGATACACAAACGTGAAAACAGAAAAAAAGTAGTCTGTTCTTGTGACTGAAGGTGGGATCAGTATAGCACTATCATCATGAGTACCTTGAAAAGAAGAGAGGTTTCCTTGGACATTATGTAGTGTTGGAACATGCTTTGACATTCCCGTTCGATCATTACATAATATGTTGGAACAATGAGTGAGCTGAAAACACGTCTGCCCCAGCCCAGCCTGTTGGCATTACAATCCCCACCCCATAACCGCATGTGTGCTTCAGACTTCAGAAAGACAGCGTTGATGATTTTGGAATGTGTGTGTGTGTGTGTGTGTGTGTGTGTGTGTGTGTGTGTGAATGGGAAAGACTGCCTGTGTATGTCTCTGTGCATGTGTGTGTGTGTGTGAGGTTGTGTGTGTGTGTGTGTGTGAGGCTGTGTGTGTGTGTGTGTGTGTGTGTGTGTGAAAAGGGAAAGACAGCTTTTGTGTGTCTCTGTGCATGTGTGTGTGCGTATGTGTGTGTGCGTGTGTGTGGTTGTGTGTGTGTGTGTGTGTGTGTGTACGTGCGTGAGTGCATGCGTGCGTGCGTGCGCGTGTGCGTGCGTGTGTGTGTGTGTGTGTGTGTGTGAAAAGGGAAAGACTTATTGTATATGTCTCTGTGCATGTTTGAAGACTCCTTGTGTATGTCTCTGTGCATGTGTGTGTGTGTGTGTGTGTGTGTGTGTGTGTATGTGGTGTGTGCTTACGGGGTGGGGTGAAGGGGTGGGGGGTGGAAGGGGGTAAACGGGTAGCGTGGGAGCGTGGTGGCGCTCCTGACTCATGATCTCATCAGAGCATAGTTACTGTGAACCAGACTTGTACAATAATTGTTTAAAGGCCAAATAGTCCATCGGCTTTTACAGCCGCAGAGGCGGTGAATTTTATAGCCAGTCAGTCAGTCACTGTATCCAGGGCTTGGCACAAGAAGGCGAGGGGGTGGGGGAGGGGAGGGGCGGGAGGGATCGTGGAGGACCACTCATCTCCTTCCACCGCTTTTACCTTTCCTCCCCAACCAATCTCAGGTACTCATTCACACCTGGGTGGAGTGAAGTAAAATTGGATCGTTCACACCTGGGTGGAGTGAAGTAAAATTGGATCGTTCACACCTGGGTGAAGTAAAATTGGATCGTTCACACCTGGGTGGAGTGAAGTAAAATTGGATCGTTCACACCTGGGTGGAGTGAAGTGAAATTGGATCGTTCACACCTGGGTGGAGTGAAGTAAAATTGGATCGTTCACACCTGGGTGGGGTGAAGTAAAATTGGATCGTTCACACCTGGGTGGAGTGAAGTAAAATTGGATCGTTCACACCTGGGTGGGGTGAAGTAAAATTGGATCGTTCACACCTGGGTGGGGTGAAGTAAAATTGGATCGTTCACACCTGGGTGGGGTGAAGTAAAATTGGATCGTTCACACCTGGGTGGAGTGAAGTAAAATTGGATCGTTCACACCTGGGTGGAGTGAAATTGGATCGTTCACACCTGGGTGGGGTGAAGTAAAATTGGATCGTTCACACCTGGGTGGGGTGAAGTAAAATTGGATCGTTCACACCTGGGTGGGGTGAAGTAAAATTGGATCGTTCACACCTGGGTGGAGTGAAGTGAAATTGGATCGTTCACACCTGGGT
>NC_134878.1:65134140-65156640 GCF_041734735.1 Babylonia areolata | reverse complement strand
CAACTCCCACGTTCACTCGTATGTATACGAGTGGGCTTTTACGTGTTTGACCATAGTTCTCACCACACTGCTCTATGGATCTGAATCATGGACGGTCTACAAACGCCACGTCAAACAGCTGAACCACTTCCACACCACCAGCCTCAGAAAACTTCTCGGAATAAAGTGGCAAGAGAAGATCCCTGACACAGGGGTGCTCACTCGTGCAAACTTGCCCAGCATCTACACCATCTCGATGCAGGCCCAGCTGCACTGGGCAGGCCATGTAGTTCGCATGCCAGACCACCGGCTCCCCAAGAAACTGCTTTACGGCGAACTCCAACATGGCAAGCGCTCCCATGGAGGCCAAAAGAAGCGCTTCAAAGACACTCTGAAAGCTTCTCTGAAGGCCTTCAACATCTGCCACGACACATAGGAGCTGAATGCAATGGACAGACCAAAGTGGCGTTCAGCTGTCCACAAAGGCGCCAAATCCTGTGAGGCCAACAGAATCGCTGCAGCAGAGCAACGCAGACAGGCCAGGAAAAGCAGTGCCAGCAAGTCCCCGACAGCCGCCACTATCCCCTGTCCACACTGCGTCAGAACCTTCCGGGCGCGATTTGGCCTGACCAGTCACCTGCGCACCCACAGAGCCCAACCCACCCACCCCCAGGATGACTAGATGGTCCTCGTCGATCCCGACGGACGAACCACACACACGTGTTTGACTGTTTTTAAACTCCGCCATGTAGGCAGCCATATTCCGTTTTCGGGGGTGTGCATGCTGGGGATATTCTTATTTCCATAACCCACCGAACGCTGACATGGATTACAGGATCTTTAACATGCGTATTTGATCTTCTGCTTGCGTATACACACGATGGGGGTTCAGGCACTAACAGGTCTGCACATAATTACATTGACCTGGGAGATCGGAAAAAAAATCTCCACCCCTTTACCCACCAGGCGCTTTACAGAAATTGGAACCTGGGACCCTCAGATTGAAAGTCCAACGATTTGACCACTCGGCTATTGCACCCGTCCGTTGCTCATCATTAGTCGTCTCCTCTGCTTCTCCCTTCCACTGCTTTTCTCTTTCCTTGCACCGCCACCTTCTCTTTCATCCCTCTCTTCTCTTTTCTACCAAACCTTTCTCCTCTTGCCCATCTCTCCGTCTGCCCCCCTAAACCACACTTCCCTCTCTCTGCCTTCTCTGCGCCTTTCCTCCTCCTCCTCCATGCTTCTATCTGTCCTTCCCCTTCCTCGCCATGTACTTAGTAGGGGGCGGGTGGGGTGGGTGTGGGAGAGGTGATGGGTCAGAGAGGGAGGAAGGAGACAGAGGAAGCGGAAAACAAGGTGGTATGAGTCAGGGCTGGGTTGCTTGCTTAAAGCCATTCAGAATTTTTCTTTAGTCTACGGGAGAGAGGGAAAGGGGAATTGGGGTAAGAGGTTGCATGAGCGAGCTTAGCAGCACTAAGAATGTTCCTAACACCACGGTAAACTACATGTACTTAGGAACATGATGGTAGGTGAGTGACTAGATGGCCATCATCAGATGTGGTGATGGTAGGTGAGGGACTGGATGGCCATCATCAGACGTGGTGATGGTAGGTGAGGGACTGGATGGCCATCATCAGACGTGATGGTAGGTGAGGGACTGGCTGGCCATCATCAGACGTGATGGTAGGTGAGGGACTGGATGGCCATCATCAGACGTGGTGATGGTAGGTGAGGGACTGGATGGCCATCATCAGACGTGATGGTAGGTGAGGGACTGGATGGCCATCATCAGACGTGGTGATGGTAGGTGAGGGACTGGATGGCCATCATCAGACGTGGTAATGGTGGGTGAGGGACTGGATGGCCATCATCAGACGTGATGGTAGGTGAGGGACTGGATGGCCATCATCAGACGTGGTGATGGTAGGTGAGGGACTGGATGGCCATCATCAGACGTGGTGATGGTAGGTGAGGGACTGGATGGCCATCATCAGACGTGGTGATGGTAGGTGAGGGACTGGATGGCCATCATCAGACGTGGTAATGGTAGGTGAGGGACTGGATGGCCATCATCAGACGTGGTAATGGTAGGTGAGGGACTGGATGGCCATCATCGGACGTGATGGTAGGTGAGGGACTGGATAGCCATCATCAGACGTGATGGTAGGTGAGGGACTGGATGGCCATCATCAGACGTGATGGTAGGTGAGGGACTGGATGGCCATCATCAGACGTGGTGATGGTAGGTGAGGGACTGGATGGCCATCATCAGACGTGGTAATGGTGGGTGAGGGACTGGATGGCCATCATCAGACGTGATGGTAGGTGAGGGACTGGATGGCCAGGGCCAGCCTGTGGTTGGTGGCCAGAACGTCCCTCAGCTTGCCCTGCAGTTCCAACTCCGAGGTCTTCCACAGCATGAGCAGGTCCTGCTTGCTGACCGACTGCAGCACCGAGCACGCCGCCTCCTGGCCCCAGTCCTCGCTGCTGCCCCGGTTGTCGCCCCTGCCTCGAGCCTCGCTCGTCTGCCCCGACAGTGCCCGCTGACGAAGGTTGGATTTGATGCGGTTGTCCTGAAGGCAGAGAGGGTGAAAGAAAAAATCAGTTCATCTTGACTATAGCTCCAGCCCAGGGGGTGTCATTTTAGAGTTGATTTCCCCGTCCGTTCTTCAAAGAGAGGTTCAAAAATTGGGGGTTCAATCGATCTTGATTTATTTGTTTTGTGTATCAATTGCCCAGTATTCCTTGTGACCCTGGTACACTTCACACTTAAAAAACATATTCTATTCTATTCTGTTCTGTTCTTAAAAGTGTTGTGAATACGTGTGACTGATCTTTTTACCAGGCTGCCTCATCGTCATCAATACACCAGAACAGGAAAAGGACAACAGCAACAAGAACAACATACAACAAGCAACAACAACACTACTATCACCATGGCAGCAAACAACGACAACAACAACAATACTACTTCTACTACTACTACTAATAATAATAATAGCAATAATAATAATAATAATAATAATGGTGATGATGATGATAACAAAAAAACTCACCTTCAGCTTCAAATTCCTCTGAAAATAATCCCAGTTTTGATACACCTGGCTGCGGCTGCGCACGTTGTTGCGGACTATGTGATCGTTGGGTGACGTCACCACAGGGCTGACGTCGGAGATCCTCCTCCGGCACCGGGGCGAGCTGACCTGTCTCCGTGACGTCGTCTCCTCCGTCACCGGACGTTCCCCACCATCCTCACGCGAGTCACGTGCTGCTTCCAGTGACGCGGGTTCGCTGGTGGCTGCCCTGGTCATGAGCGGGACTGTCAGACCTTTCCGCTTCGTTCGGAAAGACGTGAAGAGGACCCGCTCTTTTCTTCTGGCCGGCAAGGACAGGTTCCTGCTGATGCCCTTGGACTGCTGCTGCAGACACTGACGTCGTCTTCGTCCCCGACTCTCCCCCACCCCGGAAGAAGACACAGCCATCATCATCACCCCCTCGCCGATCCTCCTCCTCTCGTGTCCTGCACAGTGTGACGCCGACGACGGCTTTGACTCGCCGCCGCCGCCACCTCCACTTTTCATGACGCGCTCGCTCTCCCTCCTCAGGGAACGGTCAAATTCCTTCCCCTCGTCTCTCCCTCTCTCTCTTTCTTCCGCGGAGCGAAGAACTGTCGGGGTCCACCTCCTCCTCCTCCTCCTCCTCTCCTCCTCCTCGGTTTCTCTTTCCACAGAATACACTGACATCGATCTCTCTCTCGTCGACGTGGGCGCCTGCTCCGAGAAGCGTCTCGGCGTCAAAGCTGAGAGGGGAGGATGGACGGGGAGGGAGTTCCTTTTAGACAGTACGGGGAGGGTCAGGTCACGGCGACCCAGACTCTGACCTTGACCCCCTGGAGCCTGTACCCCCACCACCATCTCCGGTCTCCTGTCGTCGTCGTCATCGCCAGCGTCGTCGTCAACGTTGTTATCGACGCAGTCATCGTCGGAGTGATAGGCCAGGTTGTTGACGCCGCCGTGGAGGGGTTGCTGGTGGGGGTAGGAGGGGGTCGCGTGGTGCACGTGCGGGCCTGTCATGTCGTGGGTGACGTCGAAATATGGGGTGGTGGTGAGGGTGTTGGTTGTGGTGGTGGTGATAGAATCGTCGTTCTTAGCGTCGTCGTCGGACAGAGCAGTGTCGGTGTTGCTGCCGTTTGTCGTGTCAGGCTCCTTCACTTGGCGGTTGTAGCTGTAAACGACAGGGAGAAAAAAAAAAGGTGTGATTTTTTTTCTTCATTGTTTGTTTGGGTACTGCGTGGTGATGTACATTTTACGTGGACAGTTATGAGATCTTAGCTGGCGTGTGTGTGTGTGTGTGTGCGTGTGTGTGTGTTTGTGTGTGTGTGCGCGCGCGCGCGCGTGTTATGGCATAACCATATAATTATGGCATCAGTATGATGATCGTTGAGTGAAAGTAGTCGTAATGTTATATACAATTTCATTATTTCACTGGAAACTCCAGGCGATTAGCAAATGTCATTCTTATAACCATAAGATGTATATTACTTTCTTGCAACCGGAATCCCAAGAGTATACAGCATGTTCCTTTTCTATCAAAAGACAAACAAACAAAAAACAACAACACCACAAACCTTCCTACAACTGATTTGTTGTTTTTATCGATGAGAAATAATGTACAGGGAAACGAAAACGTGTCTTTCACAAGCGAGGTTGTTGTTTTTGTTTTTTTTGTTTGTTTTTTTGTTGTTGTTGTTGTTTGTTTTGTTGTTGTTGTTTGTTTGTTTTTGTTTTTATTTCATAAGCGATTTTGCTACGACAGACTGACCATACAATAATGGTGACCCCAAAAAACAATACTGAACTTTTGACACTATTGTGATGGCATAGACAGACCCACCTGACGATGTTTGCTGTGATGTCCTGGAAGATCTCCGCTCTGGTCTTGACTCGTTTCTGAGGCGGCATTTTCTGGCAGAAGGAAAACCAGGTTTGACATGAACCAGTGGGTGACACGGGCAGGGTAGGCTGCCCTTTATGCTTTGATCAGAATTTTGATAGCAGGGCAGCTTCAGTTCCAAGGAGATGTCAAAGCGTGCGGACTGATCCATCCCCATCTGCTTCTTTTTTTTCTTTTTTTAACAAAGGGGTAGATGGCTGACCTTGACATAAACACAACGCACTGTTCAGGCCTTGAGCATTTATCATCGGTGTTTATCAGAACACACTGCCAAAACAGCGCACGTGTGCCTGCCTCACTCTCTCTCTCTCTCTCTCTCTCTCTCTCTCTCTCTCTCTCTCTATTTCATTCTCTCCCTACCCCCAGAGAGAGAGAGACAGATGGAGATGGGGGAGATGGAAGGAGAGAGGGCGAAAGACACAGAGAGAGGAGAGTGAAAGAGAGAGACAGAGAAATAGAAAGAGGGGGAGAGGGAATGAGAGAGACGGAGATGGGGGAGAGGGAATGAGAGAGACAGAGGGAGATGGAGGAGAGGGAATGAGAGAGACAGATGGAGATGGAGGAGAGGGAAGGAGAGAGACAGAGGGAGATGGAGGAGAGGGAATGAGAGAGACAGAGGGAGATGGAGGAGAGGGAATGAGAGAGACAGAGGGAGATGGGGGAGAGGGAATGAGAGAGACAGAGGGAGATGGAGGAGAGGGAATGAGAGAGACAGAGGGAGATGGAGGAGAGGGAATGAGAGAGACAGAGGGAGATGGGGGAGAGGGAAGGAGAGACAGAGGGAGATGGAGGAGAGGGAATGAGAGAGACAGAGGGAGATGGAGGAGAGGGAATGAGAGAGACGGAGATGGGGGAGAGGCAAGGAGAGAGACAGAGGGAGATGGAGGAGAGGGAAGGAGAGAGAGAGGGAGATGGGGGAGAGGGAATGAGAGAGACAGAGGGAGATGGGGGAGAGGGAAAGAGAGACAGAGGGAGATGGAGGAGAGGGAATGAGAGAGACAGAGGGAGATGGTGGAGAGGGGAGAGACAGAGGGAGATGGGGGAGAGGGAATGAGAGAGACAGAGGGAGATGGTGGAGAGGGAATGAGAGAGACAGAGGGAGATGGTGGAGAGGGAAGAGACAGAGGGAGATGGAGGAGAGGGAATGAGAGAGACAGAGGGAGATGGTGGAGAGGGAATGAGAGAGACAGAGGGAGATGGTGGAGAGGGAAGAGACAGAGGGAGATGGAGGAGAGGGAATGAGAGAGACAGAGGGAGATGGAGGAGAGGGAATGGGAGAGACAGAGGGAGATGGAGGAGAGGGAATGAGAGAGACAGAGGGAGATGGAGGAGAGGGAATGAGAGAGACAGAGGGAGATGGTGGAGAGGGAAGAGACAGAGGGAGATGGAGGAGAGGGAATGAGAGAGACAGAGGGAGATGGAGGAGAGGGAATGGGAGAGACAGAGGGAGATGGAGGAGAGGGAATGAGAGAGACAGAGGGAGATGGAGGAGAGGGAATGGGAGAGACAGAGGGAGATGGAGGAGAGGGAATGAGAGAGACAGAGGGAGATGGGTTAGAGGGAAGGAGAGACAGAGGGAGATGGAGGAGAGGGAATGGGAGAGACAGAGGGAGATGGAGGAGAGGGAATGAGAGAGACAGAGGGAGATGGGTTAGAGGGAAGGAGAGAGACAGAGGGAGATGGGAGAACGCAGGCACGCAGGAAGTTTAATGCGAAGGCCACCAGCCTGTCCACGTGAGAACACGTACACATAAAGATAACGAATTGAAAAAATGAGGGGAAAACCAGATTCAACAGAACTTAAACATAATTGCTCTGTCACGCAATTTGATTCTAACATTCTAAATTAAACTTTACATCAGTTCCTCTCTGGAACGAAAAGCATAGTAAATAAACATAGCGACATCTCTTATTACACAGCTGTCTTCATTTTGTAAAGGGAGAGGGAAGGAGAAAGAGAAAGACACAGAGAGAGAGGGAGAGAGAGGGAGAGAGAGGGAGATATGAGGGAGGGAAAGAGACAGAGAGAGATTGAGAGGGAAAGAGAGAGACAGAGAGAGATAGGGGAGGGAAAGAGAGAGACACAGAGAGATGGGGGAGGGAAAGAGAGAGACACAGAGAGATGGGGGAGAGGGAAAGAGAGAGACACAGAGATGGGGGAGAGGGAAAGAGCGAGACAGAGAGATGGGGGAGAGGGAAAGAGAGAGACAGAGAGAGATGGGGGAGAGGGAAAGAGCGAGACAGAGAGATGGGGAGAGGGAAAGAGAGAGAGACAGAGAGAGATGGGGGAGAGGGAAAGAGAGAGACAGAGAGAGATGGAGAGAGGGAAAGAGAGAGATGGGGGAGAGGGAAAGAGAGAGACAGAGAGAGAGATGGGGGAGAGGGAAAGAGAGAGACAGAGAGAGATGGGGGAGGGAAAGAGAGAGACAGAGAGAGATGGGGGAGAGGGAAAGAGAGAGATGGGGGAGAGGGAAAGAGAGAGACAGAGAGAGATGGGGGAGAGGGAAAGAGAGAGACAGAGATGGGGGAGGGAAAGAGAGAGACAGCCAGAGATGGGGGAGAGGGAAAGAGACAGACAGAGAGTGATGGGAGAGGGAAAGAGAGACGGAGAGAGATGGAGGAGAGGGAAAGAGAGAGAGAGATGGGGGAGAGGGAAAGAGAGAGACAGAGAGAGATGGGGGAGGGAAAGAGAGAGACAGAGACAGATGGGGGAGGGAAAGAGAGAGACAGAGAGAGATGGGGGATAGAAAGAGAGAGACAGAGAGAGATGGGGGAGGGAAAGAGAGAGCCAGAGATGGGGGAGAGGGAAAGAGAGAGACAGAGAGAGATGGGAGAGGGAAAGAGAGACGGAGAGAGATAGAGGAGAGGGAAAGAGAGAGATGGGGGAGAGGGAAAGAGAGAGACAGAGAGAGATGGGGGAGGGAAAGAGAGAGAGACAGAGAGAGAAGGGGGGGAAGAGAGACAGAGAGAGATGGGGGAGAGGAAAAAAGAGAGAGACAGAGAGAGATGGGGGTAGGGAAAGAGAGAGACAGATGGGGGAGAGGGAAAGAGAGAGAGACAGAGAGAGAGATGAGGGAGAGGGAAAGAAACAGAGTGAGAGATGGTGGGGAGGGAAAGAGAGAGATGGGGGAGAGGGAAAGAGAGAGACAGAGTGAGAGATTGGGGAGAGGGAAAGAACGCAAGAACGCAAGAATTTTAATGTAAGGTCACCGATGTATACATTTTGGGTGCACGTGTTGCACACACAGCTTGACTAAAATAAAATAGGAAGAACGAAAACAATTCACTTAATACACAGTGAGCTCACTGAGAACAAGGAAACAAAATGAAAAGCACAAGGCTGATATGTCTGTTTAGGGCTGAAAGTGCTCTTCTCTCAGTCTTAATGCATAAAAAACAAACATTGCGACATCTCTGGTCACATTACAACTTTCGTTTTGCAGCAGAAATGATGACAGATTTCTAATATTTTGAATATGCTTGAGCAAATATTTCCTTCTAATATCATATAATGGACAGGCTGTTAGTACATGTAGTTCGTTCTCTATTCTACCACCACATGGGCAGTTTTTCAAAACATCACGATAACGCTGATTTACTTTTAGTTCATTTATACCAAAACGGAACTTAATGAAAGCCGATCAAAATTTACTGATGGCAAGATGAGATAAGTATTTTTCTGGTTGTAATAAGGATTTGAATGGAGAGAGGGAAAGAGAGAGACAGAGATGGGGAGAGGGAAAGAGAGAGACCGAGAGAGATGGGGGAGAGGGAAAGAGAGAGACAGAGAGATGGGGGAGAGGGAAAGAGAGAGACAGAGAGAGATGGGGGAGAGGGAGAGAGACAGACAGAGGGAGATGGGGAGAGGGAAAGAGAGAGATGGGGAGAGGGAAAGAGACAGACAGAGAGAGATGGGGGAGAGGGAAAGAGAGAGACAGAGAGATGGGCGAGGGAAAGAGAGACAGAGAGAGATGGGGGAGAGGGAAAGAGAGAGAGACAGAGAGAGAGACTGGGAGAGGGAAAGAGAGAGAGACAGAGAGAGATGGGGGAGAGGGAAAGAGAGGGAGAGAGAGACTGGGAGAGGGAAAGAGAGAGAGAGACAGAGAGAGATGGGGGAGAGGGAAAGAGAGAGACAGAGAGAGATGGGGAGAGGGAAAGAGAGAGACAGAGAGAGATGGGGGAGATGGAAAGAGAGAGAGACAGAGTGAGAGTTTGGGGAGAGGGAAAGAGAGAGACAGAGAGAGATGGGGGAGGGAAGGAGAGACAAAGAGAGATGGGGGAGAGGGAAGGAAGACAGATGAGGGAGAGGGAAAGAGAGAGACAGAGTGAGAGATGGGGAAGAGAGAAAGAGACAGACAGAGAGAGATGGAGATGGAAAGAGAGACAGAGAGAGATGGGGGAGAGGGAAAGAGAGAGACAGAGAGAGACGGGGAGGGAAAGAGAGACAGAGAGATGGGGAGGGAAAGAGAGAGAGACAGAGAGAGATGGGGGAGGGAAAGAGAGAGACAGAGAGAGATGGGGGAGAGGGAGAGAGAGATGGGGGAGAGGGAAAGAGAGAGACAGAGAGAGAGATTGGGAGAGGGAAAGAGAGAGACAGAGAGAGATGGGGAAGAGGGAAAGAGAGAGACAGAGAGAGAGATGGGGGAGGGAAAGAGAGAGACAGAGAGAGATGGGGGAGAGGGAAAGAGAGAGGCAGAGAGAGATGAGGAGAGGGAAAGAGAGAGACAGAGAAATGGGGGAGAGGGAAAGAGAGAATGAATAAATGAATGAATCTTTATTTTCCAACGGTGAAGATATTAGCACTTTGGCCGACTTACACATCTGCCGTTGTTCTAAGAGACACACAAACATGTACGCATATAAATGTAGTTATATTGAATACTTAATACATGTATAATGTACGAGTATAACACAGCGTCAAACTGAGAGACACAACATCGCTCACATCTGTACTGAACGGAAGCGAGTAACACACACACGCACACACGCGCGCGCGAGCGCACACACACACACACACACACACACACACACACACACACACCAAGGGAAAAGCAACAACAAAACCCTAGCATGAATGCTGCACATGAATGATTCAAGTGAAATTAACACAGAAAAGTAACGATAAAATTTTAAACACAGATGTAAGAGACATAAAAGACAGCAAATAAGGCGACGGGTAATAGGGATATGGACAGATAGACACATTATGTGAAAGACAGAGAGAGGGAGAGACAGAGGGGAGAGAAAGACAGAGACAGATAGACAGACAGGCAGACAGACAGAGATGTAAAGATATGTCAGTGTGGGGAAGAAGAAGGAAAAAAAAAAAGAGTTGGGTGAGGGTGGTTCACAATTTGTAATACATGTAAGTATACAGAATCGTAGACGTGACCAGACTAGAGTTTGATTTCGTTTGTTTGTGTCCACTGTAAAGAGAAAATCTCTGAAAACAATATTCTATGGCGTGATACGTTATCAACTGATTGACGCATTTCGACATAGTTTGTAAGGATTGTCAGTGACAATTTTATACCAGATTTTTGGTCTGGCTTTCGGCACGCATGTACTGTCCAAGTTTCTCTTTGAATGTTGTGGTGGAAAAGGGTTCTTTGAGGTGTTTGGGAAGATTGTTCCAGCAGTGCGTGCCGGAATATGCCAAACTCGATTTATAAAGGTCTATTCTTGGCTTGGGTAGAGTAAGAGTCGCATTTCGGGAGTTCGGGTTGCGAGTTTCATAGCAGACAATGGTTTGGTGTAGATAAGTAGGGCATTTACCGAATATAATTTTATGCATAAGTACGCACTTATTCAATATTAGGTGCTTTATCAAGGAAAGAGGTGCTGGCAGTTGATATTGAGAGACAGAGAGAGATGGTGGAGAGGGGAAGACAGAGACAGAGAGATGGGGGAGAGGGAAGGAGTGAGACAGACAGACAGACAGACAGAGATAGAGACAGAGAGAGATGGGGGAGAGTGAATAAGAGAGAGAGAGAGAGAGAGAGAGAGAGAGAGAGAGAGAGAGAGAGAGAGAGAGAACGAACGAATGATTTATTGTTTTCAGGCTCGCTTTGCCCATTCACAAGGGGGCAGGGGGGGGGAAGGGGTTGTACATGTCAGAAACGTAACGAAATATGAGAAGTGACGCGCTGTACACTTGATCACAACATGGAATCCACGTCATGCGATTAATAGAGAGAGAGAGAGAGAGAGAATAGAGATGGTGGAGATGGAATGAGAGAGACAGAGGGAGATGGGTGAGAGGGAATGAGAGAGAGAGAGAGAGGAGAGATGGTGGAGATGGAATGAGAGAGACAGAGGGAGATGGGTGAGAGGGAATGAGAGAGAGAGAGAGGAGAGATGGTGGAGATGGAATGAGAGAGACAGAGGGAGGTGGGGGAGAGGGAAGGAGAGAGAGAGAGAGAGAGAAGAGATGGTGGAGATGGAATGAGAGAGACAGAGAAATAGAAAGAGAGGGAGAGATGGAAAGAGACAGCGACAGAGAAAGAAAGAAGAGAGAGAGAGAGAGACAGAGAGAAAGAAAGAGAGAGAAATTCATGAACTGACCACATGAACGGACAACGCGAATGGTCGGACAAAGAACGTGACAGACTGGTCAGTCCTTGGCTGGATATTCACATTGCTTCCCCGCCCCGCCACTGACTTCACTGTCTGTTCAACTCGTACTTCCACCCCCTTTAACTGACTTCACTGTCTGTTCAACTCGTACTTCCACCCCCTTTAACTGACTTCACTGTCTGTTCAACTCGTTCTTCCACCCCTTTAACTGACTTCACTGTCTGTTCAACTCGTACTTCCACCCCCTTTAACTGACTTCACTGTCTGTTCAACTCGTTCTTCCACCCCCTTTAACTGACTTCACTGTCTGTTCAACTCGTTCTTCCACCCTCTTTAACTGACTTCACTGTCTGTTCAACTCGTTCTTCCACCCTCTTTAACTGACTTCACTGTCTGTTCAACTCGTTCTTCCACCCTCTTTAACTGACTTCACTGTCTGTTCAACTCGTTCTTCCACCCCCTTTAACTGACTTCACTGTCTGTTCAACTCGTTCTTCCACCCCTTTAACTGACTTCACTGTCTGTTCAACTCGTTCTTCCACCCCCTTTAACTGACTTCACTGTCTGTTCAACTCGTTCTTCCACCCTCTTTAACTGACTTCACTGTCTGTTCAACTCGTTCTTCCACCCTCTTTAACTGACTTCACTGTCTGTTCAACTCGTTCTTCCACCCCCTTTAACTGACTTCACTGTCTGTTCAACTCGTTCTTCCACCCCTTTAACTGACTTCACTGTCTGTTCAACTCGTTCTTCCACCCCCTTTAACTGACTTCACTGTCTGTTCAACTCGTTCTTCCACCCCTTTAACTGACTTCACTGTCTTTTCAACTCGTTCTTCCACCCCCTTTAACTGACTTCACTGTCTGTTCAACTCGTTCTTCCACCCCTTTAACTGACTTCACTGTCTGTTCAACTCGTTCTTCCACCCCTTTAACTGACTTCACTGTCTGTTCAACTCGTACTTCCACCCCCTTTAACTGACTTCACTGTCTGTTCAACTCGTTCTTCCACCCCCTTTAACTGACTTCACTGTCTGTTCAACTCGTTCTTCCACCCCTTTAACTGACTTCACTCTCTGTTCAACTCGTTCTTCCACCCCTTTAACTGACTTCACTGTCTGTTCAACTCGTACTTCCACCCCCTTTAACTGACTTCACTGTCTGTTGAACTCGTTCTTCCACCCCTTTAACTGACTTCACTGTCTGTTCAACTCGTTCTTCCACCCCTTTAACTGACTTCACTGTCTGTTCAACTCGTACTTCCACCCCTTTAACTGACTTCACTGTCTGTTCAACTCGTTCTTCCACCCCTTTAACTGACTTCACTGTCTGTTCAACTCGTTCTTCCACCCCTTTAACTGACTTCACTGTCTGTTCAACTCGTTCTTCCACCCCCTTTAACTGACTTCATTGTCTGTTCAACTCGTTCTTCCACCCCCTTTAACTGACTTCACTGTCTGTTCAACTCGTACTTCCACCCCTTTAACTGACTTCACTGTCTGTTCAACTCGTTCTTCCACCCCTTTAACTGACTTCATTGTCTGTTCAACTCGTTCTTCCACCCCCTTTAACTGACTTCACTGTCTGTTGAACTCGTTCTTCCACCCCTTCAACTGTACGGCGTTCGCAATCCCCTTGTGTTCCTGTAACTACATCCCAGGGTTGAAGGTCAACTCGCATTGTACAGCTAATGCGGTCCTGTGCGGTCGGCTGGACTATAAGCAGGGATGCGTACAAACTGTGTACAGTTTGAAGCACCTTAATCAAGTTCACTTTGATTTCTATTCGAATAGCAGAAAGAATAATAGAAGCAGAAGCTGCAGCAGCATAGCATAACAGGAGAGAGAGAGAGAGAGAGAGAGAGAGAGAGAGAGAGAGAACGCAAGAACGCAAGAACGCAAGAATTTTAATGTAAGGTCACCGACCTGTATACATTTTGGGTGCACGTGTTGCACACACAGCTTAACTAAAATAAAATAGGAAGAACGAAAACAATCCACATAATACACAGTGAGCTCACTGAGAACAAGTAAACTAAATGAAAAGCACAAGGCTGATATGTCTGTTTAGGGCTGAAAGTACTCTTCTCTCAGTCTTAATGCATAAAAAACAAACATTGCAACATCTCTGGTCACATTACAACTTTCGTTTTGCAGCAGAAATGATAATGACAGATTTCTAATATGTTGCATATGCTTGAGCAAATATTTCCTTCTAATATCATCATATAATGGACAAGCTGTTAGTACATGTAGTTCGTTCTCTATTCTACCACCACATGGGCAGTTTTTCAAAACATCACAATAACGCTGATTTATTTTTAGTTCATTTATACCAAAACGGAACTTAATGAAGGCTGATCTAAATTTACTGATGGTAAGATCAGATAAGTATTTTTCAGGTTGTAATAAGGATTTGAATGACCTATATGTTTCATAACGATTACTTCCGTTGAGTTTGCTTGCCCAATCCTGTTTAAAGCCATCTATCATGCGTTGTTTGAATATTTTAAGAAAAACATTTACATCCCCAACCCCGCCATTTATCCAAACTTCTGAAAACCCATAAATGTCTAAGCAATGTTTCAGTCCATCTGCCCAGTTTCTTGAAGACATATCAGCATTGTATGTCATCTTATTTACGTTCATTAGGTACGCCTGTTTCGGGATTCTCGATAGAGACATTTGATTTAGCTTAAACCAGTATCGCAAAGTACTGATGCAACTATCAATGTATAATGGATATCGACCAAGATCACCATAGATCATTACATTTGGGGTTTTGGGACTGACACTCAAAAATCTTTTACAAGCAAACAAATGGACAGACTCAACTGCTTTGAAGCGCATTATTCCCCACATTTCAGATGCGTATAATAGCATAGGTTTTATCTGCGCATCAAAGAGTTTAAAAAACACGGTTCTGTCCATATTGCCAAGACTCCACATTGTTCTCATAATTTCAACCACCCTCCCTTTTGCCCTGCCAGCGAACTCTTCAAGTGCAGAAATGAAAGATAACTTGGTAGACAGCATAAAACCCAGATATTTATAATTGTTTACAACTTCAGTTTCGTCTCCATCGAAATACCATTTTTCTGCTTTAGACAGATGGCCACCCTTTCTGCAAACCATTATTTTTGTTTTATTCAAATTTACTGTCAGTCCAAGAGATTTAGATGCTTTGTTAAGATTATCTAATTGATTTTGTAAACCTGCTGGTGACGATGACAGCAAGACAATATCATCTGCAAACAATAACAGAAATATTTCTTGTAAGCCTGGCAAAAACTGAAAACCGTGTTTTCCATTCTTGGTCACCTCGTCAGCGACTTCTGAAATCAAAAGCGAGAAAAGCAAGGGAGACAACAAACATCCTTGCTTTACTCCTGCAGGACAATCAAAAAATTCTGAAACATAAGGCCCCCATCGGACACAAGACTGAACTGTACTGTACATCGCTTTTAATATTCGGAGCATTTTGGTTGATGTTCTTATCTTGTTAAGCACTGCCCATAGACTATTTCGATCAACTGAGTCGAAAGCCTTCTGATAATCTATGAAAGCAATATAAAGCTTATTCTTCCTTGCTCCATTTAAACATTTTTGGATAATGCTACAGAGAGTAAATATGTGATCGATCGTAGAGTAACTTTTTCTGAAACCAGCTTGCTCTTCCGAGATTTTACCTTCACATTCGGCCCACTCGTACAACCTCCTGTTTAGTATTGATGTGAAAACTTTACTAATTACGCTTAATAAGGAAATACCTCTATAATTTTCAGGATTGTTTGCATCGCCTTTTTTCAAAAGTGGAATAATGACTGAACGAGTCCAATCTGAGGGAAAATAGCCTACATTAAAAAGATGATTGAATAAGTTTGTCAAAAAAGGTGCTATTATATTTTCAGATGCTTTTAAAAACTCTCCCGCAACATCATCTAAACCAGCAGCTTTTCTGTTTTTTAGTCTTCGTATTGCAAATTTCACCTCATCAATTGTTATGTCATCGTCCAAACCATGGATTTCAAATTCACCTACATTTTCATTTAATATCGATATTTCTTCTTCGTGGTCAGGGGAGTGAACTTCACTATTTTCGTTCAACTGATTTTGCTGGCCCAAGATACGCTCGAAATGTTTTTTCCATGTATCGATTGGAATATTCGGTTGATTTCTGCGTTTTCGCCTGACTGACTTTACAGTGGACCAGAATGAAGTATTATTTGATCTGTTTTCCAACAAAGATTCCCTTAATGTATTTCTATAACTTTTCTTTTTGTCTTCAAGCACAGATTGATAGTAAGCTCTGTGTTGTCGATAAGCAATCCCATGCGTTGCCTCCCCTGATCGTGTATAGCGAGACAGCGCACGCTGAGCCACTCGCTTGTAGTGCCTGCACTGTGCGTCAAACCACGGACTGCCAGTTGTCCTCCTTCCCTCCCCTCCACACTGTACCGTTTGACTCATACAGCTAGCTGCATTGAATATAATGGCCACAAATTTGGACAATGCCGACTCCACATCAACACTAATATCATTATTGGCATCTTCAAGAGCTGTCTGCGTATCAGCAGATGACATTTCTCTTAAAAACGTTTCTGCTTTTGAAGGATCCCATTTTACTTTTTGAAACGACACTTTTTCCTGGCGAGAATCACAACTAGGTTTGTCACAATTGCTAATGATATTCGCTTCGACAGGCATATGCTGCGATTCTACTCTATCCACTACCTTAAAACTAACCATCTGCGTAATAATACCTGTAGAACATAAAAAGTAGTCAATAGTACTGTTTCCATTTACAGTCAAAAAGGTGAATTTTCCTTCAATATCTCCATCAATAAAACCATTTAAAGGAGTGAATTGAAAAGTACTGCAAAGTTCTATCAACGATTTACCAAAACCATTTACAACCTTATCTTGACATGTTCTAACAAAATCACTTTCATCATCAACAAAAAAACCAAAATCACTCAAATCATCTGTCTGTAATGACCAATCCGCAATACGAGCATTTAAATCTCCAGCAAGAATAAAGTGAACATCATCATCTTGCTCGTAGAACGATACCAAAAATTGTTCCAGCATTTGTAAAGTGCAGTCATATTCTTTATCTTTATAATAAACACTATTTATAGGATGATTATACATAGATATGAAAATCAGATCTTTATCAAATTTAAATAGCTGTTTGCATAATCTCACACACAGCACATTATCAATGTTCGTTTTAATTTCTGTAACAAAGTCAGACAAAGATTTTCTTATCAGTAACACAGTTCCCCCAGAACTGCGGCCTCTTCTGGGAGAGAGAGAGAGAGAGAGAAGAGCAAACGCGAATGGTGGCAGCAGAACTGTCAGAAGAAGGAACAGTTGCTTTCCGAAATCATGTTCACAGCACGGCGGTTGGAGCCTAGTGGTAATGTCCCCCCCCCCCCCCCAACCCTCTCCCCTGCCCCACCCCCCGGCCTTTTTTTTTTAACGGACCAGAATAGCTGAATTGGTAACAAAGCAGCATTGACCTGAAGGTTGTATACGTTGTGAATGGAGAGAGTTACCACTCTTTGTAAACACCTCACCCTTTTGTGCAGTTCGTTTTTCTGCAGAATTCTGGTGAAGTCTCGCTGCCGGACAATCTTGATCATTTCCTGGGCTGCTTGTTTCTGGGAGTACAGCCTCTCACTCCGCACCACTCGGTGAACTCTCTGCAGGCAGAAACACGAAAAGGTACATTCCACTGATATGATGCACAATAATAATGAATTATATATATATATAAGAAATATTAAATCCAGGCCCAGATGTCTTTGTATTTCCATAATGGAATGGCAAACACAACAAACAAACAAAAAAGTCTTGGTTAATTCTTCAACCTTGAAAACTGTTTTTGTTTGGGGTGGGTGGTGGTTAAAAAGCTCTCATCAGCCCATGTTGGTCCTAAGTACCTTCAAAAGGAAGGTTGATTTGCACAGCAAGCGACAGCTGTTTCGCCGTCATGGTGCGGTGTCCAGTTATAAAACCTTGGGATTGACCAAGATATATATATATATATATATATATATATGATAGTCAGTCGTGTCCGACTATGACCATCAGAACAGCAGAGGAGGCAAATGCTGTCCCAACTATCTGGGCTAGAATTTGATTATAGTGGAGAGTGTCTTGTTCAAGTTACAACCCCACTCTCTCCACCAAGAGGGTTTTAGGACAGTCGGCTCCCAAAAGCCAACTAGCCCCCAAGGCTGTAGCACTCAGAGCCAGTGCAATCTTGCCTCCATGATTATGTGGATGATAATGTACATGCTCATGACATTATGTAGGTTGATATATTTTTCTACACATAGTACGCATACTTATGTGCATCCTGGGTCTAGTTTTTGATGTAGTAATAATTAGTCTGTTAGACTGAGTTTTGTTGTTTGTTGTTGTTTTTTCTTGTGTTTTTTGTGTTTTTTTCCTTTTTCTTTTTTTCTTTGCTGTCGTTAGTGTATGCTTTGTATCGTTCCTTCACCGTGTTTTTGTTTTGTAATCTCTGAATAATCAAAGAAAGAAAAATCCATCTAGACATCAAAAGGTCTAAAACAAATGCACTCGCGCGTGCACACACACACACACACATACACACACACGCACGCACGCACACGCACACACACACACACGCACGCACGCACGCAAGCACACACCCACACATACACGCACACACACACACACGTACATGAATGATTCACCGCTTCACATAAAACAAGCAACAACAAAAATAAGTAAAATTTATACATATAGAAAAGACTCTCACCTGACTGAAGAAGGCGAGGTTTTCAGTCTTCCAGAAACTGTCATCTGGTCGACTTCTTAACCACGGCACCAAGAACCTGACAGGTTGTCAAATACAAACATTGTTTGGTGAAAGAATGCTCTGATAATAGTGGGGGGGTGGGGGGGGGGGAAGAAGTTAGTGAAATATTCACGCAAAGAGCAACAGAAATTACTTCAGAAATTGTACACACATGCGACCGTGTGCATACTGGTGCGCATACTGGTGTGCATACTGGTGCGCATACTGGTGTGCATACATACAGAAACAATACTACAGGACTTTATACAAGAATTCTTGTTTATTTTTTGTTGCAAACATGTTTGACGTAAATTTTTTGTTTGAACCAAACTGTCTTCATCATCAATGTAGGGCCCATTTTCGAAAGTAGTAGTGACTGTTTAAACTCCCAAGTCAAGTATATTCGAACATTTAAAACAACAACAACAAACGAACTAACAAAAAACAACTACAGAGTATGAATAACGAGGGAGAGGCACCAAGAGAAAAATGAACCGTTTGGGAAGACAGCAAGACGGGAAAAGCTCTTCACTTTCACATGAACTGTTTGGGAAGACAGCAAGACGGGAAAAGCTCTTCACTTTCAAATGAACCGTTTGGGAAGACAGCAAGACGGGAAAAGCTCTTCACTTTCAAATGAACCGTTTGGGAAGACAGCAAGACGGGAAAAGCTCTTCACTTTCAACTGAACCGTTTGGGAAGACAGCAAGACGGGAAAAGCTCTTCACTTTCACAGTGTCAAAGCGTGAGGACTGATCTACACCACACCTGCCAAAAATAATGATTAACACAAACAGGAGGTGCTGAGGCTGACACATAAACCCAACGCCATGGTCACGTCATGACACCCCGTCTACCCTTAGTTTTTGTGTGTGTTTTTTTGTGTGTTTTTTTGTGGTTTGTTTGTTTTTGTTTTTTGTTTGTTGTTGTTTTGTTGTTGTTGTTGCTTTGGGAGGGGGGTTGGGGGGACTACTTTTTTTATTCTTTTTTTTGGGGGGTGAGGGGGGTATACATCACATGTGTAATGTATGAACAAGATAAGAAAAAAAAAGGGGGAGGGGCACATACATAGCATACATAATTAAGCTCATGTCATTATTTCAAATATTAAAGTTTGTGATGTTGTCCATGCACCAATTGTTCTTTTGATTTTAAACAGACAAAATCTTGGGAAGACGATCACACACACACTCAGAGGAAGGTTATATAAAAGATTAACATGACATGGAACGAAATAGATAATTAAAAAAACAGACTCGATATAAATTAAAAGAAAAACATTCGACGATTGCAGTTCGAGTTAGCAATGGTAGGCGTCAGAACGTCTGGGTATCGAAATTACATGTTGGAGGACCAGTTCAATTTGATACTCCCCAAAAAATGTTGTTACGTTGTCCAAGAATGGAACTAAAAGAAATAAATGTATGTGTCAAAGTTTTATTTCGTCTGTGCCAGTTTCTCTTTTTTTTTTATTTGTGAACATCTAATTTTGTTTTTTTAATACCACTTAATACCAGAACTGAAACGACAATACAAATCATAATAATCACCATAATCATTGTTCTTCCTTCTTTGTGAATTATGATTTATAGCTTCATGTATTATCACTTTCTTTTCTTCCTTTGAGTTTGAAAATATGTTTATTGAGGATATAAATTATGTATGCAAGTGAACATCATTTTTTTCCGTTTAAACCACCTTGAATTTCGTTTCGTTACGGTGAGATTGTGATTGTGATCGTGATTCTAGTTGGAAAACTAGAAGAATAAAGCCTTGTCTGCTAAGGGCAAAAAACAAAAACAAAAACAAAAAAACAAAAACAAAAAAAAACCCGATAAATAAATAAAGACAGCACACATGAAAGACGAAAAGCATACCAAATGTCTACCACCAACACCTACACCCACCCCAAACTGCTCATCCCCCCCCCCCCCCCCCCCCCCCCCCCCCACGCCTTTCACCACAGCCATTCACAAACAGCACGCTTCCAGTTCGGTACAATTCCGAAACGGGCCAGGGAGGGGGCAGGCAATGACGAGAAGAAGACTAACAAGATCTGCTCAAGACGAGCTGCCTTGCATACAAATGGACGCCATAAACAGGGCCATGCTGTCTTCAGCAGTTGATGGACTTTGACGGCGGGTCTCTGGTGGCCTTGTCAGGGTCGTTAGCCTTTTGTGCCTGAATAAAGGCTGGGGGAGAGAGGGAGGGGAGAGAGGGAGGGGGGAGCGAAAGGAAGAGCGATCGGGGAACTGTCGCCATAATCCTTTCTTGAGCTGCTGATCAATTTGATTGGGTGGGAGGGGGTGGGGAGGGAGGGGTCAGTGGGGTGCAGTTAAAGAAAAATTTTTTTTTTAAATGGGGGAGACGTGTGTGTGTGTGTGTGTGTGTGTGTGTGTGTGTGTGTGTGTGTGTGTGTCCATCCATGTGCGAGTGTATCCAAATGAACACTGCGTGGCATGCGGCTGTTTCAGTTGGTTATGTGACCCACGCGCACGCGCATGAGTAAAAATATGAAATGAAAAGGTGGATCTTTACCGATAAATCTTGTTTATATGGACGAGAATCTCTGGTGTACTGGTCAATTTGAGTAATGATTTTGTACTATATAACTATTTTGTCACAACAGATTACTGTGTGAAATTCGAGCTGCTCTACCAAAGGAGAGCGCGTCGCTACAATAGAGCACCATGCATGTTTCACGTTGTTTTTTGTCTGCCTGCAAGTGTTTGTCTTCCTATCAAAGTGGACTTTCTTTCCTGTCAAAGTGGATGTAGTATAGAATTTTGCCAGGGACAACCCTTTTGTTGCCGCAGGTTCTTTTACGTGCGCTAGGTGAATGCTGCACATGGGACCTCGGTTTATCGTCATATCCGAATAACAAGCGTTCAGACCACCACTCAAGGTCTAGTGGAGGAAGACAAAATACTGGCGTGCGTGGAAATGGAACCAGTGTGCTCCGAATCCCTCGTTTCTCGGCGAACGCGTTACCACTATGCCACCACTGCATTTGACCTCTGCCAGCGACAAAGACCACGTAGCATAAGCAGCACTGACTCGACGTTGTGTATCTTGTGAATGGAGAGAGGTACCACTCTTTAGTATTTGTTAATCATTTGTTCTCATGGCCTCGTTATTCAATCATTTCAAGTCAAAAAGCTACTCAAGCAGAATATCAAATTCGCACGTTAAAGATCCTGTAACCCATGTCAGCATTCGGTGGGTTATGGAAACAAGAACATACCCCGCATGCACACCCCCGAAAACGGAGTATGGTTGCCTACATGGCGGGGTAAAAACGGTCATACACGTAAAAGCCTACTCGTGTACATACGAGTGAACGCGGGAGTTGCAGCTCACGAACGAAGGAGAAGAGAAGAAGGCAAACCCCCTCGAGTCAGCGATGTGTTTGTTCGGTATTGTCCGTATATTCTGTGTAGCTTATTCAGGATTAAAAGGCTATGCCAGTCTAGACTAAAAGCTAATTTGTGTCTGCACATTTCGTCTGTCAATGCTGCTGTGTGCACATGTCAAATGATCGGTATAAGGACAAGCCCGGCGCCTCCGTTTTTCCAGGAAGTGTCTGGGTTTGTACTAAAGTACCTTTTTATTTACCCGTGTGCTTGCTGAATCGGTAATATAAGCAGCATTGACTTGAAGTAGTGTGCCTTAGGAAATGAGTTAGCACTCTTTACTGTTTTGTCAGTGTGCCTTAGGAAATGAGTTAGCACTCTTTACTGTGTTGTCAGTGTGCCTTAGGAAATGAGTTAGCACTCTTTACTGTTTTGTCAGTGTGCCTTAGGAAATGAGTTAGCACTCTTTACTGTTTTGTCAGTGTGCCTTAGGAAATGAGTTAGCACTCTTTACTGTGTTGTCAGTGTGCCTTAGGAAATGAGTTAGCACTCTTTACTGTGTTGTCAGTGTGCCTTAGGAAATGAGTTAGCACTCTTTACTGTGTTGTCAGTGTGCCTTAGGAAATGAGTTAGCACTCTTTACTGTTTTGTCGGTGTGCCTTAGGAAATGAGTTAGCACTCTTTACTGTTTTGTCAGTGTGCCTTAGGAAATGAGTTAGCACTCTTTACTGTTTTGTCAGCGTGCCTTAGGAAATGAGTTAGCACTCTTTACTGTTTTGTCAGTGTGCCTTAGGAAATGAGTTAGC
>NC_134878.1:65106640-65129140 GCF_041734735.1 Babylonia areolata | reverse complement strand
ATTCCCGGCGGGTGTAACTAAACTTGTACATCTATCTAGATCTAGTGAAAACGGCTAAATGTTGCAGTGTGATTGCGGCGATAGCCATTAAAAAGAATTTTTTTATTGACCTTAAAGATTTTTTGAATTCCCAAGATACACCAGAATAATATGATTTAAACAGCGTTCTCACTGCGAATACCGCAATTGATTTATCGCCCTTTAAAAAAGTATGTTCAAATGTTAAATTTTAGAACGTCAGTTAAGGAACCACGATAGTGTAATGGATAAGGCAGTTTCTTCTCACTCGAACACGCGGGGTTCGAATCTGGTTAGGATTTTTTTTCTTTTTTTTAAACGCGAAGCTTTATAATAACAAATACAGAACACAATTTTTAACGATTAGATTTTTTTAAAGTGTATCACAAGTGAGTCTTGAAGGCCTTGCCTCTCTTGTTCACTTATTTCTTTATTTTGTTCAATTTTTCTATTTCATTGTATGTTTATGTTTTAGGCAAACCTAGAGAAGGCTCTCTAGACCTGAACAAGGGCATTGGGTTTATGGGAAAGTTAGGCATCTGTTTTGTTTTGTTTTTATACGGAGGGGGTGAGGGGGGGGGGCGTATACAGCAGATGTGGAGAAGCGCATATGGATCAGTCCGCAGGCTTTGACACCTTCCTGAAACTGAAACTGAAACTGATACGGGAAAATTTCACTCATCTTAAAATTCAAAATAATCGTGGTGCTTATGTCCAAGTCGCTCGCAAAGGGTCCATTGCAGGTGCTGGATAGTGTTGTGTCCATGTCAACAGACAATGTTTCCATACAAGGTGGTCATTCGTTGCAGCTAGGTATCCCAGAGTTCTGACAGTAAGGCTGCCTAGTAGAGTCAATCAGCGAGGCCGTTAACGGCTTGTAATTTTGCCTTTTTTTTATACCCCGGCTGTGTTAAGTGACTGTAATTTGTGTATCAGTGCGGTTGAAGGTATGATAAAAAATAATAATAATAAAATAAAAAATAAAAGTCAGTTCTTAAACCAAGTCAAAGAGCAACCAGTGTAACCACGTGCCGTTCTCAGTGTGTAAATTTTAAATCAGTTCTAGATATTTATTCATTTCCATCAGGAACTCTTAAACCCAGTCAAAGAGCAAGGCCTGACTGGGTTACGCTGCTGGTCAGGCATCTGCTTGGCAGATGTGGTGTAGCGTATATGGATTTGTCCGAACGCAGTGACGCCTCCTTGAGGTACTGAAACTGAAACTCTTGGTCAAGAGAGTGGAGATTTAACTCCATTATAATCAACACTCCATTATAATCAAATTCTAGCCCAGATAGTCGGGACAGCAGTTACCTCCTGTACTGTTCTGATGGTCATAGTCGAACACGACAGACTATCATATATACATACATGTATCAGTACAGTGGAAGGTGTAATAAACATTGATACCAGTCAGTTCTTAAACCAAGTGAAAGAGGAACCAATATAAAGTTAAAAAGTCGTAAATAAAATACATAAAAAGACCAGCTCACCCACGTGTTGTTCACACTGTGTAAATTCTATATCAGTTCTAAATATTCATTTATTTCCTTCAGGAACTTTATCCGGAAGAACACGTCCCAGAACAAGCTTTTCGTGGAGTTAGCTGTGACATATTTATGCCTGATACCATGTCTCTCTCTTCGTGGAGCTAGCTGTGAGATGTTTATGCCTGATATCGTGTCTATCTCTTCATGGACCTAGCTGTGACATGTTTATGCCTGATATCATGGAGCTAGCTGCGACATGTTTACGCCTGATATCATGGAGCTAGCTGTGACATGTTTATGTCTGATATCATGGAGCTAGCTGCGACATGTTTATGTCTGATATCATGAAGCTAGCTGCGACATGTTTATGCCTGATATCATGGAGCTATCTGCGACATGTTTATGTCTGATATCATGGAGCTAGCTGTGACATGTTTATGCCTGATATGGAGCTAGCTGCGACATGTTTATGCCTGATATCATGGAGTTAGCTGTGACATGTTTATGCCTGATATCATGGAGCTAGCTGCGACATGTTTATGTCTGATATCATGGAGCTAGCTGTGACATGTTTATGCCCGATATGGAGCTAGCTGCGACATGTTTATGCCTGATATCATGGAGTTAGCTGTGACATGTTTATGCCTGATATCATGGAGCTAGCTGCGACATGTTTATGTCTGATATCATGGACCTAGCTGCGACATGTTTATGCCTGATATCATGGAGTTAGCTGTGACATGTTTATGCCTGATATCATGGAGCTAGCTGCGACATGTTTATGTCTGATATCATGGACCTAGCTGCGACATGTTTATGCATGATATCATGGAGCTAGCTGTGACATGTTTATGTCTGATATCATGGAGCTAGCTGTGACATGTTTATGTCTGATATCATGGAGCTAGCTGCGACATGTTTATGCATGATATCATGGAGCTAGCTGTGACATGTTTATGCCTGATATCATGGAGCTAGTTGTGACATGTTTATGCCTGATATCATGAAGCTAGCTGTGACATGTTTATGCCTGATATCATGGAGCTAGCTGCGACATGTTTATGTCTGATATCACGTCTCAACTTTTTGGAGGGAAAATGAATTAAATAGAAGCAAAGCAATCAAAGTGTTTGTTTCTTTGATGAAGGAAAGACAACTCCCTTAATAAAGGGAAGACAACTGAATGATTAACAAATCAGGTTGATAGTACGATTATACGCATATGCATCTATTGGAATGCATATCGATATGAATATTTGCACACACGTGCGAACTGACTTTCTGTGTGTGTGTGTGTGTGTGTGTGTGTGTGTGTGTGTGTGTGTGTGTGTGTGTCTGTGTGTGTGTGTGTGTGTCTGTGTCTGTGTCTCTGTGTGTGTGCGTGTGTGTGCGCGAGCGCGCGTGTATGTATCTGGAAGATTATGTGTGAGAGAGTCTCTGTGTGAGCGTGCGTGCGTGCATGTTTGTCATCACCCCCTCCTTCCCCCCCTTCTCTTCCTCCAAGCGAGAGCGAGAGTGTGAGAGAGAGAGAGGGGGGGGGAGGGAGGAGGAGAGAGAGAGAGAAACCTCAAAAGGCAAACAGTCACAGGTGACGTACTTGATACTCGTGATGCCGTCGATGGTGGACGAGACGTGGTGATGACGTGTGACGCGGTACAGGTCAGGTTTGATCTTGTGCAGGAAATGCTCCACGGCACTGGACTGCACCAAGGAAACCCGCTTCTGCAGCAACTGTTTGGGGGACAGCGTGAACAGAGGGAGATTTGACAGGAGATGAAGGCTGTGTGTGTGTGTGTGTGTGTGTGTGTGTGTGTGTGTGTGTGTGTGTGTGTGTGTGTGTGTGTGTAAGTGAATGAACGCAAGCTGCACAGATGGAAACCTCATTTTTCTGTACTGCTGAAGGAACATATTCCTGCAGTCATGGTACAAACTTCAAGGTTAAAAAAAGCCTTCAGTCTAGGACAGCGTTTCTTTTCGGAATTACCCTCCAGGATGGACAAGTAATGCAGAATTACATTGTAAGCACGCACTACACACCGAAATCTAATCCAGCCCTGTCCTTACTTTACCTTAACTACACGTCAAAGACAGAGAGACAGAAAGAAGCACGGACAGATACGTAGCCCAAGAAAAAAAAAACACGAACAGGCTTAAAAAGTAATTTAACAGAGAGAGGGGGGAGAAAGAGAAAGGCACAGAGACAGAGAGAGACAGAGAAAGAGACAGACAGACAGAGACACAGAGACTGAGACAGAGAAAGAAACAGAGACACAGACAAAGACACAGAGACAGAGAGAGACAGAGACACAGAGAAAGAGACAGAGAAAGAGACAGACAGAGAGGGACAGAGAAAGAGACAGTGGGAGACAGAGACAGACAGACAGAGACACAGAGACAGACAGACAGAGACACAGAGACAGAGACAGACAGGCAGACAGACAGAGAGAGACAGAGAGACAGAGACAGAGAGAGAAAGCACACTGAACACTGAAAGGTTTAACGTCATTAGCTATACAGCTTTAGTGACATGGGGGTGCAATCTGAACAATAATGATGAAAATAATGAAACAAAATAGAACAGAAGAGAAACATGTCTGGAGTCAAATAAACTGACGCTCGACCATCCATTTTCCGAGTTCATGGAAACAACAGCATTCTCTTTTTTATCAACGTAATTAAACTGTTGACATGAATCACTCTTCTTTCGAATATTATGGGCTTCAGCAATGTACTTCGCCAGTGATCTTACTGTACCGTCATCGTTATTCATTTTCAACACACCGAGGATATCTTTACTCCTTGCAGCACTTGTTTCACAGAGAGAGAGAGAAACGGAGAGACAGAGACAAACAGAGAAACACAGAGACAGAGTGAGAGAGAAAGAGAGAGAAACAAGGAAATGGACCACGAGAAGAAGAAAAAAGAGGTGATAAACGTCCTCCTCTCTCCAGCTAACGACACAAAGCTGATGAGAAAAGCAATGTGCTCATCGAACGGTGTCCCATAAAGCAGATGGCCTATCGCGGGCCAGACAAGACCACAGTCTGTACAGTCTGACCACCATCGCCGCTACAACCCAACCCGCCCCCTTTCACTAGCAAGTCTTTCTTCCCCCAGACGTGAAATGATATGGGGCCTGCTTGACCACACGCAATCGTCGGACTCATTGGACCTTTGTGATAAGATACCCCCACCCCCACCCCTTCCTTTCTTCTTCTTCCTCCTCCTCCTCATTCTCCTCCTTCCCACCTCGCTCACACTTGAAATGGTTTGTCTGGTCTGTACTTATTCGGTTCTGTTCTACCAGCCACCTCCCACCCCACACCCTCAACCTCCCCACTCCCCTCCCCTCCCCTCCTCCGCTGTCTTTGGTGATAACTTGCCTGACTTGTTTTCCTCCCGACAGAGTCCAGAACTTTTTAAACGACAGTTCCCCCCAGCCCTCCGTCCCCAGGCACCAGCCCCCGCCTCCCCCATCCGACACCCCCACTCACCCATCCACCCCTTTCGTCTGTTCGGCTGGAAGATTATAAAACCCTCAGTGCAGTGAATCTCCCTCTTCAAGACCTGAGCCTTGGCTAACTTGACCTAAAGGGTGTTAGCCAAAAGACCGTTGAACTCAACTGCTGATACAAAGTCTACGATTCTCTCTCTCTCTCTCTCTCTCTCTCTCTCTCTCTCTCTCTCCCCTCTTATATGTGTGCTATTTGTAATAGATGTAGATTAGCAAGGACAGATTGGAAGAACAGGCTATGCTTAAAATCTTAATCCTTGAATAAAAACGTTTTGAGTTCTGAGTTTTCTCTCTCTCTCTCTCTCTCTCTCTCTCTCTCTCTTTCTCTTTCTCTTCTCTCTCTCTCTCTCTCGCTCCCACACACCATATTGAATGGAAAAGTTTCCCCTTTATCTGCACAACGCATTCACGTATAACAGGATGAAACGTTCTCGGACGAAAATGTCTTTGTTCATGAACTTTTATGTATTCCTGTCAGGATGTTGATTGATGTCCAGAATATCTTGATATCCCAACACATCTTCATTATGAAAAAGAACACACACACACACACACACACACACACACACACACACACACACACACACACAAAGAAATTATGTAGGACTTTCGGGTTCCTTGTACTGCCGACGTTTCCCTCTGGAAAGCAGATTACAAAACTCATTCTATCTTACATGTGGTTTTTTTATCACTTTTTTCATGGTCAATGTGAAAACAGTCCTCAGATATTGGCAGTGATGCAATGTTATTGCAAGTCTTCATCTTCGTAGTCAGAATCCGGCCAAACCTCATGTTGCGGTAATGCGTTCTCCTTGGTGAGTACCTCATCCTACAAACCGTCCTCTACATGAAGAGAATAAGATTTTTTAAAAATCTCCTCTTTTTTTTCAACTGTTATCTCATCCTCTCTACATAGCAGGAAGATTCCAAGACTTGTTGCCAGAGACACCCCATCCCGTCCCTAATGGAGAGGGTGTTAAAACAAAACAAACAAAAAAACCACCTCTGTGCTAACTCGTTGTCTGCTGGACAGGAAAAAAGGACACCACATTACCCCCTGCACAATTTAGCCCTGAGCTCTGGAGCGAGAGTTGAAACAAGATCTCTCTCTCTCTCTCTCTCTCTCTCTCTCTCCATTGATCTGTATTACCCGTGGAAGAGAAAGAATCCACGGCAATCTCTCTGCACTAACCCTGCCTGTCCTGTCCTCCTGTTGGCAATTACCCCCCCCCCCCCACCCCCCAAGCCCTCCCCCCCCACACACACACCCATCCCTCGTCCCTCTCCATCGCTTATCTGTCCTCCCCGTAATGGGGAAATCCCATAAAAGCCGCGCGATCTGCATGCCTGTAAGCGCAGTTCAAAAGGCCGGTATGCTGGCAAGATGAGTCTATAACCCCCCAAACACGTTAACCCTTTTTCCCTTCGTCAGGAGAGTTCATGACGCCTGTGTTTTTTAGGTTGTTGTTGTTGTTGTTTTTAACCCGTCCCCCCACCCCCCTTTCTGAGGAATGAAGGAGTCCATAGCAAGCTCAAACTGTGCCTGCATTCTCGAGTTGGAAGAATCCATGACCGTTTCTTGCCACCTTCTTTTTCTTCTTTAACTCTGTGAAGAGTCCCAGGGTGCCTCACAGAAGAACTGTTCACCAGATTCCTCCAGGTCTGTCGGCTGTGTGTCCAAAAGCCTGGGTCTCTGCAAATGGTTTTCCACCACAAACATGCTACCTACCTTCCACAAAATACGTAAAAATCCGAAATGTTTACGTCTTCTGCATGATTCTCTCTCTCTCTCTCTCTCTCTCCATTGTATTTCTATAACCTTTTTTCCCCCTTGCATAGAAGGTTATATTTTCTTTTCAACTTTGTCTCCATTACAATTTCACATGAAATTCCACACCAATAAAGCAACATTGCAATTCACACCACCTTTAGCAATAGAGGTAGTACATGTATACATATATATATACACACACACATATACACACATACATACATACATATACATACATATACATATATATATATATACATACATACATATATATACACATACACACATACATACGCATACATTACTATACATGTACATATACACATACAATATACACATACATGTATAATATGGTGACCGTTTGCAAGGGTGTTTTCTAGTTAAATAGCTAATGAGCAAGCAAGAAAGAATGGATGAAGAATAGAGAAAACAAACAAAATACAAACACATACACAACAACAACAACAACAACAACAGCAACACAAAACAACAACAACAACAAAGACATAGATCCCAGAACATGACATTTCCAATCTCAGCTCACAGCACACATTAACAGTCAACTCTCATGGATCACTGGGAACATACGAGTCACAACAAACTAGTCAATACAAGATTGGTCGATATAATGTTTCTACTCCTGTGGAAACACCTCTGACTCTATATAAATGATTAGAGTTCATGTTCCATCACTAAATCTAAATAAGGTAGCCATTTAATAGAGAAATCCTGATAATTCCTTTCCATTAGGTGTATTTGTTTTTCTGTTGAATAATTGCGTTTGAGTTCAGCAATGAATGCATGTAAACCTGGTTTAACCTTATTAATTCTACACTTGTATATAAAGAATTTTGCCCATAAAACTATCACATCAAAAACATCATCTGTTTTAGTTTTTTTCATCAGTGCCAAACAAATTAAGTTCAAAATTGAGGGACAATCTTTCACAGTTTTCACATTTTTCTTTAAGTTTATTTTCAAACTGAAGCCAAAAAGTTTGTATAACTGGGCAATACCATAAATAATGCTGGTGTCACAAAAATTACAGTTGTCATTATCAGTCACACCCATTACTTTCAGGATATTAGTTGACACCAGGATTCTATGGCATATTTGGATCTGAAACCATTTAAACTTTATTTCCTTAATTTTCTTTATCTTTTTTTAATACAATCTCCCAATCAGTTTGTGTATTTAGCTTATTTTCCCATTTCATTAAGGCTTTTATGTAAAATATTTCTATCTTTTGCAATAGTAATTCATAGTATGGTTTTATTCCTTTGCTTATTCCACATAATATTTGTAATGCCTTGCTATCTTTGTTCTTTTTGCTATTTTCAAATTTTATGTTGCTTTTTCTTGCATATTCTTTAATTGCTTGTGTACAGCTTATGAAGTTCAAGAAATTTACTTTTATCCCATACTTCCTTGAGAATTCTACATAATTTAAGAATTGGCCTCTTTCATTTAGAACATCATTAACAAAAAATATCTTTATCTGTCCATGCTTTACAGTGAAAATTGTTAATGTTGATTTTGAACTTGTTTTTGTAAAAAATAGGTTCTGCTACAATTTCTGCATTCTTATTTAATTCTATTTGAAGACAAAATCTATCATAAGCATCATATACATCTCTCCAAAACTTATTACCTTTGTTTAGAAATCTTTTTGAGCCATAGTTTTTTATTCTGTCTATTTCAGGATGTATATTCTGTAGTATTTTCTTCCATTTAAAACATGCAGTGAGCATTTTTCGTAGCCAGGATAGTTTCAGTGCTTGTACAAAAGCCTGTATGTTAGGTACTCCAATTCCCCCGCTTTCTACATCATGCACTGCATACACTCGTTTTATTTTGTCTGGTTTTTTGTCCCATACAAATTGAAAACACATGTCTTGTAGCTATTTTAGATCACTGTCAGGTGGGTTTGGTAACAATATCCATAGGTAAACCAGTTTGGACAGAATAAGTGATTTGAGCACAGCTGCCCTGCCCAGAGGTGTTGATATTCTTTTCGACCAAATATTAAATAATGTTTTTACTTCGACAAATTTATCTGCCATATTGATTTCCGTTAGATTAGATAGATCATGTGAAAGCCAGATACCAAGGATTTTAAATTTAGGGGGGTTCCATTCCATACGTTGGTTCTCTAAGTATATTATATTTGAGTTTTTCTTTTTACCTAACCAAACATTAACAGTTTTTTCAACATTTAACTTGAGTCCTGAAAATTCCTCAAACTCTCTAAATACATCAAACAATTTTTCATAAGACTTTCTGTCTCCTTCCAATGTAAATGATGTGTCATCAGCAAACTGGCTTATTTTAAATTCTGTATCTGATATCTGTATTCCTTTAATTTCTTTGTCTTCTCTAATTTTACAAGCTAATATTTCTACACACAATATGAATAAATATGGTGATATAGGGTCACCCTGACGACACCCTCTGTTTATAGTGAAAGTCTGTGACATCTTTCCATTAACAATTACACGAGCTTTAGTATTTTTATAAAAAGTGTATATCCATTTTCTGATATCATTTCCAAAACCAAATGTTTCAAGAACATTTCCCATGTAATCCCAGTTTACGGAGTCGAAGGCTTTTTCAAAATCAATTGAAACCAATAACCCAGGTAGTTGTTTTATATCTAAGTAGTGTATCATGTCATATAATAATCGAATGTTATCTCCAATATACCTCCCTGAAATAAACCCAGTCTGATCTTCATGAATTAGTTTTGGTAACACTGTTTTCATTCTATTTGCTATGCAAGCTGAACTTATTTTATGTATGACATTCAGTAGTGAGATAGGTCTCCAGTTATTAAGGTATTCCCTTTGTTTATTTCCCTTGGGTAAGCAGATTATCAATCCTTCTCTTTGTGTGACTGACATTTCACCTTTAACAAACCCTTCATTTATAGACCGAACCACAAAGTCCCCTATCTGTCTCCAGAAAAAATTTTAAAAGTTTTCTGTAATCCCATCTGTACCGCGGCTTTTGTCATTCTGCATATTTTATAACACTTCTGATGCTTCTTCTTTTGTTATTAATCCTTCCAGCTTGTCGGATTCAACTTTGCTTAATTTGGGTAAATTTGTTATGTAATTACTAAGCTCTATATTTTGTGATTTTCTTTCTTTATATAAATCACTGAAGAATGTCTTTGTTTCCTCTAGCATTTCATCACTTTCAGTTAACAGTTTGCCATCATTTGATACTAATTTTAACATTTGTTTGCTAACAAAATGTCTTTTCTCTAATGTTATTTTGTGAATATTCCTAGTTCATTTTTCTTTGCCCTGAGGACTGGATGTAAAAAAGCATATGCATGCTTATTCTATTTACCTCATCAAAGAAAGTTCGTTCGTTCGTTCGTTCGTTCTCTCTCTCTCTCTCTCTCTCTCTCTCTCTCTCTCTCTCTCTCAATTGAACAGTCATCATCATGGCCTGGCTTCGCTGACGAAGATCTAGGAAGGGCGTTGTCCACGTCTGATGCAGGCACGCTCATGGCTGACAAGGCCAATGCGGGAAAAGCAGTGTACCGTCCTAAAAACAACAAAGCTAACCCTTCCTCCTCGTAACACGAATGAGTCCTGTAAACACTCTGCAAAGTCGGCATCATCCTGACTCACATACGTACCCAGACACACATCAGATCACAGATCTCAGTCATGACTCACATACGTACCCAGACACACATCAGATCACAGATCTCAGTCATGACTCACATACGTACCCAGACACACATCAGATCATAGATCTCAGTCATGACTCACATACGTACCCAGACACACATCAGATCGTAGATCTCAGTCATGACTCACATACGTACCCAGACACACATCAGATCACAGATCTCAGTCATGACTCACATACGTACCCCAGACACACATCAGATCACAGATCTCAGTCATGACTCACATACGTACCCCAGACACACATCAGATCACAGATCTCAGCCATTACATAACAACAGGATGTCGCACATTTCGCCTTCGTACGTTCCGCCTTCGCTTTGTTCTCCGATGCACTGGGGGGGGTGGGGGGGGGGTTCATAGAATACAGAATACGGTGCACTGGGGGGGGGGGGGGGGGTTTATAGAATACAGAATACGGTGCACTGGGGGTGTTTACAGAATACAGAATACAGTGCACTGGGGGTGTTTACAGAATACAGAATACGGTGCACTGGGGGTGTTTACAGAATACAGAATACAGTGCACTGGGGGTGTTTACAGAATACGGTGCACTGGGGGTGTTTACAGAATACAGAATACGGTGCACTGGGGGTGTTTACAGAATACGGTGCACTGGGGGTTTTACAGAATACGGTGCATTGGGGGGGGGGGGGGGGTTACAGAATACAGAATACGGTGCACTGGGGGTGTTTACAGAATACGGTGTACTGGGGTGTTTACAGAATACGGTGCACTGGGGTGTTTACAGAATAACGGTGTACTGGTGTTTTTTTTTACAGAATACAGAATACGGTGCACTGGGGGGGGGGGGGTTTTATAAAAAACAGAATAACGGTGTCACTGGTGTTGATATAGAATACAGAAATACGGTGCACTTGGGTGTTTACAGAATACAGAATACCGGTGCACTGGGGTGTTTACAGAAGACAGTGCACTGGGGGGGGGGGGGGGGTGTTATAGATACAGAATCTACGGTGCGACTGGGGGTGAGTTTACAGATACAGAATAACGGTGCACTGGGGGGGGGGGGGTGTTACAGAATACAGAATACGGTGCACTGGGGGGGTTTATAGAATACAGAATACGGTGCACTGGGGGGGGTGTTATAGAATACAGAATACGGTTCACTGGGGGGATTTATAGAATACAGAATACGGTGCACTGGGGGGATTTATAGAATACAGAATACGGTGCACTGGGGGGTGTTTACAGAATACAGAATAACGGTGCACTGGGGGTTTTATAGAATACAGAATACGGTGCACTGGGGGTGTTTATAGAATACAGAATACGGTGCACTGGGGGGGGGGGGGGTTTACAGAATACGGTGCACTGGGGGTGTTTACAGATACGAATACGGTGCACTGGGGGTGTTTACAGAATACAGAATACGGTGCACTGGGGGGGGGGGGGGTTATAGAATACAGAATATGGTGCACTGGGGGGGGGGGGGGGTATAGAATACAGAATATACGGTGCACTGGGGGGTGTTTATAGAATACAGAATACGGTTGCACTGGGGGGGTTTACAGAATACAGAATACGGTGCACTGGGGGGGGGGGGTATAGAATACAGAATACGGTGCACTGGGGGTGTTTACAGAATACGGTGCACTGGGGGTGTTTACAGAATACAGAATACGGTGCACTGGGGGTGTTTACAGAATACAGAATACGGTGCACTGGGTTTTTTTTATAGAATACAGAATACTTCATTATCTCAAGAAGAGGAAGTCATGTGTCACCGATGTACAACGCACGAGAATCTATGTCACTCAGTATGAATGCATACAATACGTACAATGCTTAAATGTTCAGTTTGATGTGAACCTCACATAAAATAATCACGATCATAACACATGCAATGATCATATACAACACAGTCAGTCAGTGTGAATACACACAGATGTAACCTGCTTGAATACTAAGTTACTGTAAGCCTTACAGTCAGTCAGTGTGAATACACACAGATGTAACATGCTTGAATACTAAGTTACTGTAAGCCTTACAGTCAGTCAGTGTGAATACACACAGATGTAACATGCTTGAATACTAAGTTACTGTAAGCCTTACAGTCAGTCAGTGTGAATACACACAGATGTAACATGCTTGAATACTAAGTTACTGTAAGCCTTACAGTCAGTCAGTGTGAATACACACAGATGTAACATGCTTGAATACTAAGTTACTGTAAGCCTTACAGTCAGTCAGTGTGAATACACACAGATGTAACATGCTTGAATACTAAGTTACTGTAAGCCTTACAGTCAGTCAGTGTGAATACACACAGATGTAACATGCTTGAATACTAAGTTACTGTAAGCCTTACACACCACGATCAAAGTAACACGTGGAATAAAAAATAAAATTAAATCACACTATGATTGAAACAAAGACATACACGATAAAAACAGTTTTTCAGTTTTCAGTAGCTCAAGGAGGCGTCACTGCGTTCGGACAAATCCATATACGCTACACCACATCTGCCAAGCAGATGCCTGACCAGCAGCGTAACCCAACGCGCTTAGTCAGGCCTTGAGAAAAAAAAACCAAAAAAACAACTAGTCCACAGTATTAAAAATTGATATTACATGATATAATATCAGTTATGATAGTACCGTCATCTGGTGCACAAGGCGTAGGCAAAATGAACGTACTTGACAATCTGTAGGCGAAACATGCGTAGGCTAAGCGGGTAGGCCAAACGCGTGTCGGCGAAAACAGCGGCGAACCAAATGAACGAACCAAATGAACGTACCAAGACTTTGTTGTGCCATGTCGCAAGCACACAATCATAGGATAAAGACAAAGCATAGCAGACTGCTTGAACACATATCCATTGGGACATAAAACCCTAAAGCAGAGAGAGACCAAAGATGTCAAAAATCCTCACTGCGTTAAAACTCGACCTGCCCATTGGAGGGGCCATTACAAAAACCATTTGCGACAAACTATGTTGTGGAATTTGTAATGGAATGACAACCCGACGCATGAAACACAACTGACAATAAAGTCGAGCGAGTGAATTCAAGACAGTTGCATAACTGTCGATATTAAATTCTTTCTCAAGTTCTTCTCTGAAGTTCTGTCCGTCTGTGTTGCGTAGTTCATATAGTCCTACACACTGTGGTATTTTAATGTTGGTATTGTTAGTCTCTCTCTCTCTCTCTCTCTCTCTCTCTCTCTGTGTGTGTGTGTGTGTGTGTGTGTGTGTGTGTGTGTGTGTGTGTGTGTGTGTGTGTGTGTGTGTGATTTCTCAGTTTACCATCTTTTCAGCCAAGAGAGAGAGAGAGAGAGACTGAACAGGCGAAACAGGAGTGCCTAGTGGTAGGCGAAACAGGAGTGCCTAGTGGTAAGCGAAACAGGAGTGCCTAGTGGTAGGCGAAACAGGAGTGCCTGGTGGTAGGCGAAACAGGAGTGCCTGGTGGTAAGCGAAACAGGAGTGCCTAGTGGTAAGCGAAACAGGAGTGCCTGGTGGTAGGCGAAACAGGAGTGCCTAGTGGTAGGCGAAACAACAGCTTGCTTAACGAAAGAGTCAGAACTCTCAAGACGTAATCACTCACGGAGGGTAGTCGCTCCATCAAAGGAGGCGAAACAGGAATAGGTGATTCGGAGCTGCTCCGACTTACCCTATCCCATCCAAAGCGCCCCCTCCCCCCCCCCTCCTCATCCACCAACCCACCATCCCTCTGACCTTTCCACGAAGGGGATTGGCCACACGGACGGTCATCCCACCTCAACTCTGCAAGGAGGAGGTGGGGAGGTGGGTGGAGAGGGTGGGGATGGGGGTGGGGGTGGGGGAGGGGGTATGCTACTGCAGTTAGTTTGTACGCTGACGTTAGTCGTGAAAGTCCATCAGACAGATACAGTGGGTGGAAGCTGGGCTTCACATTTCTATGTAAATTAAACAGTGAAGCTGGGCTTCACATTTCTATGTAAATTAAACAGTGAAGCTGGGCTTCACATTTCTATGTAAATTAAACAGTGAAGCTGGGCTTCACATTTCTATGTAAATTAAACAGTTTGCAGCTTCGTCCTGTCCGTCCCTGCCCTCAGCATTGCATGTCTGTCTGTCTGTCTGTCTGTCTGTCTTCCGAGCAGCATGCAGTTTCTATGGAACCATGACAATGGTGGTGCTCTGCCTGCCCTCACCACCTGCATCAGTTGTTGACTCTTTTAACTCTCTCCATACGAACGGCGAAAGAGACGACGTTAACAGCGTTTCACCCCAATTACCATCATCAAAATATTGCAAGCGGAAGGCTCTTATACTGAAGAGGTGAATGTTGACAAAGAATACCACAATTCTGACGACGGAAGCTAAAGGTTGGGTCATTCAGACACCCACTGCGGGGGAGGGGGGGGGCTCGCCTTTCTTACCATACGTCTTTAGTCCCCCCCCCCCCCGCCTCCGCCTTCATTCCGTTCCCATATCCTCTTAAAAAATAATGCCGCGGGTGAACTTAGTTCTGCGTTCGAATCTTCGATAGTTCTGTGTATGGGGCGGGGGTGGGGGGGTGGGGGGGACTAAACAGGCATGTTTCTCATTGTAAAAAAGCATTCGTTCATAGCTAGTGATTACTGGTGTGTATGTGTACCACCATCACCACGACCACCTCATTACACACACTGCAAACACACGAACGCACACACGCAAGCAAGCGCGCACAATCACACACACACACACACACATGTGTATATATATATGTGTGTGTGTGTGTGTGTGTGTGTGTGTGTGTGTATACCCACAACACGCTTACACACACACACACCAACTCGCCCCCCCCCACACCCCCCGCACCTCCGCTCCCCCACTCCCCTCATACACACACCCACAACACATACACACCCAACGCACACACTCACATGCACGCACCCTTTCCCAACACACACACACACACACACACACACACACACACACACACACAGGACAACAAACCAATCTCACCTTCTGATCATGGATGCTCTTGACACTGATGACCGCGGACTGGCCGGCCAAGTAGGCGGCCAAGTTGGCCGTGTATGACGTCATGATGAAAATGGCCAGTCCCGCCCACACGTTCTGAATCACCTTGGACGGCCAGCTCTTGGGGGCCTGAGAGAGCACACACACACACACACACACACACACACACACACACACACACACACACACACACACACACACACACACACACACACACACACACACACACACACTGTTTAAAAACACACACACAAAAAACCCACCTCCAACTTCTCGAACGAACAAGTTTTTTTTGCATACCTAAACTGGAAGGGCTGTCAGGGTACGTTCTTGTCCCATGTGTGCTGAATTCGATGAAGGCGAATTATGATTATATATTTCTTTTCGTCTGTGTATGTTTTACGAGGAAATTCACAAGAAAAGTGTCATCTTTAACGAAGAAATTTCAAAGGAAACGGACCCTCCTCTCATGCTTTTGGCAATTGACGAAACGAGAAACAAGATCAGAGATCGAGATCGGCGACACAGAGCAGTGTCCCTGCAGAACAGCCAGCCAGACAACAGAACATCTGATGCAGTCCTGCCCGTTCCACCAAGCGCTCCGAGAGAAAACCTGGCCCCACCCAATCCCAGAGGCCCGGAAGCTCTTCGGTGGACTGGAGGACCTGCGACGTACTGCCGCCTTTGTCGAGGAGACGGGGAAATCCATCCGATAAATGACGAACGAGACAACAACAGGCCAGATTTAACCCTTTCACCGCCAGTCAATCTACAGTACAAAATTCCCTTGTGGTCTAAACACAGAAAAGACAGTGGCTAAGAATAGCTGAGGATTCCCCCTGCGATGTATAGAAAATATGGCCTATCCTTCCACCGAACATTAAGAGAAGTAGGTTCATGGATAACAGACCAATGAATGGTCACCTTTCAGTGACATGGGTCCTCTACCACGCCTGCGCATAAATGCGAGCTTGGCGGTGAAAGGGTTAATTCCCTCGCTTTGGACTGTCGGGGGGAGGGGGAAGCCTTATGCTTATGAAATGTAATTGGTGCGACCCTAGAATCAATCTCATAACTTGTATTACCTTTTCTTTTTCTTTTTTTCTTTTTTTGTTGGCGGGGGGAGAGGGGGGGGGGGATAAACTTGGATGGTCAATTTGTGCCATACGATCTGTATTTGCCTTGTCTAAGGCATCGATAAGTGCTGAAAAACCAATACAGGTGTGTGTAATTGTCAACAGAATGTGTTGTGAGTGCGTGAGTGAGTGTGTGTGTTGTGTTGTGTTGTGTTGTGTTGTGTTGTTGTGTTGTGTGTGTGTGTGTGTGTGTGTGTGTGTGTATCAACAATGTTTTCAGGTGTAACGCTAGTTTGCTTTGTTTACAATCGTGTCACCTTTACACAGCGTGAGTTTGACTGTAGGCGTTAACTCTCGTAGCTTCGGCTTCTGTTTCATTCCTTTTAACTCTAAACAAAGAGTTCGTTTTTAACTGTCGTAGCTTCGACTTCTGTTTCATTCCCTTTAACTCTTAACAATGAGTTCGTTTTTAACTGTCGTAGATTCGGCTTCTGTTTCATCCCTTTTAACTCTTAACAATGAGTTCGTTTTTTCCTTTGTTCCGCCATTATGTTTGTCTGTCCATGTATTGTCCCCCTTGCCAAAGGGATAGTATTGTCACAGTGTATGTGTGTGTGTGTGTGTGTGTGTGTGTGTGTGTGTGTGTGTATGTGTGTGTGTGTGTGTATGTGTGTGTGTGTTTATGTGTGTGTGTCTCTCTCCATTCACCGTTAACTTTCTAACAAAGCCAGTGGAAGCAGAGCGAGAGCTTTGGACTATATGCAACTTTGTGCGTGTGCACATGCGTGCCATAGAGTATGTATGCTACGTGCGGTTTTTTTTTTTTGTTTTTGTTTGTTTTTTGTTTGTTTGTTTGTTTGTTTATTTGTTTTTACAGCACTGGATTGATGGACAGAAAAAAAGCAACAACAGAAATCACATTATATTCGTTTCCGATTCCTTGTTTCTACAGCGCTGGTAAATAAAAATACAAACGCTAGATTAAAAAACAAAATTTTAATGCCTTATATGCGTATGTGATCCAGTCCGCCAATCAGCACTGTGGCATGTCGATTTGACCAATCACCGATCAGCACTGTGGTCGATTTGACCAATCACCGATCAGCACTGTGGCATGTCGATTTGACCAATCACCAATCAGCACTGTGGCATGTCGATTTGACCAATCACCGATCAGCACTGTGGCATGTCGATTTGACCAATCACCGATCAGCACTGTGGCATGTTACACAAGGTCTCTATGCATGCTCCCTTCGTAACTGTTGCAAATAAGACACTGGTCGTGACAGTTTGAGCATTCTCCGCTTTTTACAACACTAATGAATGAGTTGGCAATGCAGTGGCTGTAACAGAGCGATTGAACAAACTGCTCGGACGAGGTGGGTGCCTGCCATATCCCTACAGCGACAGAGACGCACGCACGAACACACACACACACACACACACACACACACACAGTGAGAGTCTTGCAAACATCGGTAGTCGGACAACAGTAAGGCAAACAATGGACCATTCCACCTCCTGTTTGTTTCCCCCTGACCAATCCTGCTCTGTCGGTTCCCTGACCACTTTTATCCACTCGGGTCTCGTATATGCCTGTGAATCTCGCCAGCTGCACAATGGTACTGGATCATGGGTCATCATCAGCTGGCTGATGGTCCCCCAAAGTGGTGTTACGGATGGGACGATAAAACCGAAATCTCTAGCGCAGCGTGGACTTGGCGTACCGTAAAAGAACCTACGGCAAGAACGTGGTTGTCCCTGGCAAAATTCGGCTGTAAAAATCACTTTGATACTTGCAAACAAAATGCAATACAATACAATACAATACAATACAATACGATACGATACGATACGATACAATACAAGACCAGATGCTCGGTTTGATTTTCCAAAGACCCCGTTTGGAAGCCAGGCCCTGACGGACACTGTACTGGCAGATAAGGGTCTCCACCACAGTCTGCCTCTTTTCTGACGGAGAGCAGAGAAGCACAGTATGCCGGCCCATTTACTCCTTAACTTCTCTCGTCTCAGAATTGACCAAGTATATGTCCTATTTGACATTGAAAATGTATCTGTGTACCCCCATGTCACAAAGACTATTCACCTAATGAGACTAAAAAACTCGTGTGTGTGTGTGTGTGTGTGTGTGTGTGTGTGTGTGTGTGTGTCCTCTTATATATCTCTCCTCTTATTCTCCTCTATTTAGTGTTGTAAATGTCAAATTACCATTCATATATCCATGACTGTAATATGCATGCTGTAATGATATCATGATCCCCCCCACCCCCACTCCCCCTTTGTTTATGTTACTGTTTGCCCTTCGAGGGCTGGATGAAAAAAAAGCATTATTTTGCTTACTCTGTTACCCTCAGAAAATAAAATCTATTCAATTCAATTCTCTCTCTATTCAATTCAATTCTCTCTCTATTCATCCAATTCTCTCTCTATTCAATTCAATTCAATTCTCTCTCTCTCTCTCTCTCTCTCTCTCTCTCCATTTCTTCCTTTGTCTTTCTCTTTCTCCGCGCTCTCTCTCTCTCTCCCTCCCTTCCTCTCTTCTTCTCTCCCTCTCTCTCTCCCTCCCTTCCTTCCTCTCTCTCTCTCTCCCTCCCTTCCTCTCTCTCTCTCTCCCTCTCTCTCTCCCTCCCTTCCTCTCTCTCTCTCTCCCTCCCTTCCCCTCTCTCTCTCCCTCTCTCCCTCCCTTCCTCTCCCTCTCTCTCCCTCCCTTCCACTCTCTCTCCCCCTCTCCCTCCCTTCCTCTCTCTCTCCCTCTCTCTCTCTCCCTCCCTTCCTCTCTTGTTCTCGCCCCCTCTCTCTCTCCCTCCCTTAGTCTCTCTCTCCCTCTCTCTCTCTCCCTCTCTCCCTCCCTTCCTCTCTCTCCCTCCCTTCCTCTCCTCTTCTCTCCCTCTCTCTCTCCCTCCCTTCCTCTCTTCTTCTCGTCCTCTCTCTCTCTCCCTCCCTTCCTCTCTTCTTCTCTCCCTCTCTCTCTCTCTCCCTCTCTCTACCTCCCTTCTCTCCCTCTCTCTCTCTCCCTCCCTTCCTCTCTTCTCTCCCTCACTCTCTCTCCTTCTCTCTCTCTCTCCCTTCCTCTCTCTCTCTCCCTCTTCTCTCTCTCTCCCTTCCTCTCTTCTTCTCTCTCTCTCCCTCCCTTCCATTCTTCTTCCCTCCCTCTCTCTCTCTCCTTCCCTCTCTCTCTCTCCCTCCCTACCTCTCCTCTTCTCTCCCTCTCTCTCTCCCTCCCTCTCTCTCTCTCCCTCCCTTCATCTCTTCTTCTCGCCCTCTCTCTCTCTCCCTCCCTTCCTCTCCTCTTCTCTCCCTCTCTCTCTCTCCCTCCCTCTCTCTCTCTCCCTCCCTTGCTCTCTTCTTCTCGCCCTCTCTCTCTCTCCCTCCCTTCTTCTCTCCCTCTCTCTCTCTCCCTCCCTTGCTCTCTTCTTCTCGCCCTCTCTCTCTCTCCCTCCCTTCCTCTCTTCTTCTCTCCCTCTCTCTCTCTCCCTCCCTTCCTCTCCTCTTCTCTCCCTCTCTCTCTCTCCCTCCCTCTCTCTCTCTCCCTCCCTTGCTCTCTTCTTCTCGCCCTCTCTCTCTCTCCCTCCCTTCCTCTCTTCTTCTCTCCCTCTCTCTCTCTCCCTCCCTTCCTCTCTTCTTCTCTCCCTCTCCCTCCATTCCTCTCTTCTTCTCTCCCTCTCTCTCCTCTCTTCCATCCCTCCCCCTCCCTCCATTTCTCCCTATCTCGCCCTCTTTTTCCGATATTCCCTCTCTTTCTCTCTCCCCCCCCCCCCCCACATCCCCCCTCTCTCTTTCTCCCTTGCTGCTTGCAATTTTTGCATTTCTCTTAATCCAGATGTGTGTCGCTGGACCTGTGTGCTAGGCGCGTGAACGTGTATGTGGGTGTGTATATGCGCGCGTGCATGTGTTTGAGGGAGGGGAGAGGAGAGGGGGAGAGACAATGTGTGTGTGTGTGTGAGAGAGAGAGAGAGGGGGAGAGAGAGAGAGAGAGAGAGAACTTGTAAGAGTCAAATGCGCATTGATATGCTGTTCACACTATTTGATTCATTATGTAATATTTTTGTTAATGGCCCACTCCTTTGTTATGGGCCGGAGGCCTAACAAATAAACCATTGTCTTCTCTCTCTCTCTCTTCTTCCGTCTCTCTCCCTCCCTCCATTTCTTTATACTACATCCCTCCCCCCCTCTCTCTCTCTCTCTCCCTCCCTCCATTTCTTTCTCCTCCCTCCCTCCCTCCCTCCCTCTCTCTCACAGCGTGTTTACTTAAATGGCACGTACTCTTCGAAGGTCATGTAGATCGTGGTGTACCGCAAGGCTCTATTCTTGGACCTCTACTCTTTTGCATCTATATAAATGACTTGCCGATGCACATATCACCTGGCAACGTCATCTGCGATCTGTTCGCTGATGACAGTTCTCTTCATTGTAGTGACACCAACATCGATCTTGTACAATCATCGCTACAACAGGGAATAAATGACATCTTAGACTGGTGTTACCAGAATCACATGGAACTTAACCCACATAAGACAAAAAGTATGGCACTGGCATCCAGACAAAAACACCAACGTAAGCCTCTCACTCTAAAACTTGAGGTAAACAAGAACCCAGTTGAACAAGTTTGTGAGCACCGCGTTCTTGGGGTAATAATTGATAAAGAACTAAACTGGCAAGCTCATATTAACCATGTCTGCAAACAGTTAGCTCGCAATCTGTTCTTACTCAATAAACTTAGACATTGTGTCGATGCTCCAACCCGAAAATTATTCTTCGGGGCACATTGTCTTTCTCATATCAATTATGCATCTACAATCTGGACCAATGCCAGTCACAACCAGCTCAAAAAAATTAACTCATTACATAGACGAGCAGCTAAACTTATTCTACCCGACCACTCACTATCAACAGATGAGAAATTAACAAAACTGGAAATATTACCACTGTACAAGCAATTTGACTGCAATAGAATGGTCCTCATGTTCAAAGTACACAACCACATGTCACCACCGTACCTCAGTGAATTTGTTCAAAGGGCAACAGAGCGTTACGATTCAAATAATTATATTCTGCCTCGTGTGCGCATTGACTTGTACAAATCTAGCTTTGCATTTTTTGGACCATCTATTTGGAACTCTCTTCCTACGTTCGTCAAGACAGGCGATTCATTATCGTCCTTCAAATGAAGGGTACGAAAACTTCTGCTCCACAAACAATAGACCCCCAAACCAAATATAACCGGCCTAAACACATCATGCCCTTTGTGAAATGCATGCGCTGTCTGTTCCTATACATACACTAACGTGTTTCATCTTATTTTCAACCTTTTGTGTTTTTTTATGTATTACATGCAAGCTATTGATTGGATGTTATTGCCTGCCACATCAGCGTCAGGTTTCTCATCACTATTGTATATGTACAGTGATATAACTATATTTCTCTGCTCTGTTTATATATTTTCATTTCAGTCGTGCCTCTTTCCTGTATTCTGTGTGGTGATTAATTTGACAGTCTTAATAATCCCTTTACTTTTTGATTTTTTCCCCCTTTCTTTTTGTTCAATATTTGCTATTGTACTACAATATGATTTGTAATGTACTACAATATGATTTGATACCTAATTATGTTTATGTATACGTATGCATACATATCTGTATGTACATGTAGACATATGCATGCATGTGGGTATATGTGCAAATATGTATATGCATAAGGGTGTGTGTGTTTGGGGATGAGTGTGTGCATATGTGTGTGATTGGGTGGGTGTGAGTGTGTGACAGTGTTCCCTTCATTATATTTTTTGTGATGATGATGGTCCGTTGATTAGTATTATAATTAGTAGTAGTAGTAGTAGTAGTAGTATTTACTATTGTTATTATTGTTGTCTTATCGTTACTGTTTTTGTTGTCACAAGGACAGATTGGAAGACTAGGCAATGCCTAAAATCTTTATCCT
>NC_134878.1:65084140-65101640 GCF_041734735.1 Babylonia areolata | reverse complement strand
AGTTAAATGATTGTCACACCTGTTGTACACAGTGAACAGTTAAATGATTGTCACACCTGTTGTACACAGTGAACAGTTAAATGATTGTCACACCTGTTGTACACAGTGAACAGTTAAATGACTGTCATACCTGTTGTACACAGTGAACAGTTAAATGATTGTCACACCTGTTGTACACAGTGAACAGTTAAATGATTGTCACACCTGTTGTACACAGTGAACAGTTCAATGACTGTCATACCTGTTGTACACAGTGAACAGTTAAATGATTGTCACACCTGTTGTACACAGTGAACAGTTAAATGATTGTCATACCTGTTGTACACAGTGAACAGTTAAATTATTGTCACACCTGTTGTACACAGTGAACAGTTAAATGATTGTCACACCTGTTGTACGCAGTGAACAGTTAAATGATTGTCACACCTGTTGTACACAGTGAACAGTTAAATGATTGTCATACCTGTTGTACACAGTGAACAGTTAAATGACTGTCATACCTGTTGTACACAGTGAACAGTTAAATGATTGTCACACCTGTTGTACACAGTGAACAGTTAAATGACTGTCATACCTGTTGTACACAGTGAACAGTTAAATGATTGTCACACCTGTTGTACACAGTGAACAGTTAAATGATTGTCATACCTGTTGTACACAGTGAACCGTCAATTACTTATCACACCTGTACACAGTGAACCGTCAATTGCTTATCACACCTGTACACAGTGAACAGTTAAATGATTGTCATACCTGTTGTACACAGTGAACCGTCAATTACTTATCACACCTGTACACAGTGAACCGTCAATTGCTTATCACACCTGTACACAGTGAACCGTCAATTGCTTATCACACCTGTACACAGTGAACAGTTAAATGATTGTCATACCTGTTGTACACAGTGAACCGTCAATTGCTTATCACACCTGTACACAGTGAACCGTCAATTGCTTATCACACCTGTACACAGTGAACAGTTAAATGATTGTCATACCTGTTGTACACAGTGAACCGTCAATTGCTTATCACACCTGTACATAGTGAATCGAACATAAAACGATAAACACGCTCAGTTTGACTGTGATTTGAATTTTTTTTAAAACCATACACAGAAACAAACCATAAAGAGATGGAGAAATGAAACGAAAATTAAAACAGAAACACACCCGTCAAAAGTAAGCACATGTTTCACTTTGAACAAAACAATGATCAGAAATGACTAAAAACAAACAAAACAAAACAAAACAAAACAACACAACAACAAACAAAAACAAAACAAAACAAGAGAGGCAAGGCCTTCAAGACTCACTTGTGATAAATCAAGTCCCCTAGCATTAATTACAGAGTAATTTCCCTTTTTTAGTATCTGCACCAAAACGTTTGCAAAATAAATAAAAATTCCATGCTCAGCAAAAGAAGTTCCTGTTTGAACAAAAAATGATAATAATGACTCCTCTTGTTGTTGTGTCAGGATAAGAGGTCAAAGTGCCAAGTTTAGAGAATACAAAAAATATAAATATAACAGTAAATGCAGTTTGCATATAATTAGGCTTCTTTTTTATTTTTTGTGCCCATCCCACAGGTGTAATATTGTTTTAAACAAGATGACTAGAAAGAACTGAATTTTTCCTATTTTTATGCCAAATTTAGTGTCAACTGACAAAGTATTTGCAGAGAAAATGTCAATGTTAAAGTTTACCACACACACACACACACACACACACACACACACACAGACAGACAACCGAACACCGGGTTAAAACATAGACTCACTTTGTTTACACAAGTGAGTCAACAAGAAAAACAACGACAGACTGATGTCCGCTAACCAGCGCCCCTGAAGAAAGAGAACACTGTGATCCGAAAGGACGACACTTCTCATCAAACTGAGAATTATTTCACAACCCACAGCTTGGGTTTTTGTGTGTGTTTGTTTTTGTTGTTTTTTTTGGGGGGGAGGGGGGGTGCACGGGGGGGGGGGTTATACACGCTTTGACCGATGTCAAAATACATATTTTATGTACGAGCTAGTGCACACCCTGCTTAATTGCACCGCCACCTCACCTGCACCCACCACACAAACAGCTTTCAAGACCTGTGAACAAGGACACCTGTTCACCAGTGTGACCTAATGACAATCGATCATGCACCCCGGGACAAGAGGTGTGCATGCGAATGATTCATTGTTGAAGCAAGACAGGCAACCTTCCAGTTCTCTCATGAATAAACCATGAGGGTCTCCGGACCCTGTTTCGCCCATGGGTGGGGGAGAGAGAGAGTGAGAGAGAGAAACAGAAGAAGAAGAAGTGTAACACTGCCAGTGTCATTTTGGTCGGCCCTCAAGTAACACCCACAACCCTCGAACACCTCCCCCTCCCCATTCCCCAATCCCCCCCTTCCCCCATGCGCTCCTCCGCCCCCCCCCCCCCCCCCCCCAACCGCCCAGCCCCTCACCCGACAAGAACAATAAAAACTACAATCGTATTTAATCTGCTTTCTGAAACCTGAACAAAATGCATCGAGAAAATGACACCGCTCATTAAAAACAAAACCAACAAAAAATGTTGTTATTTTTAAAAGTGTAAGTTAATGTTGCTCCTGAATATCCTTAAAAATTCTTAGAGCACACTGCGTTCGGACAAATCCATATACGCTACACATCTGCTAGACAGATGTCTGACCAGGAGCATAACCCAACGCGCTAGTCAGGCATTGAGTGCATGCACAGAAATATTGTATGTGTGCACCTATCAGGCATGCACAGAAATATTATATGTGTGCACCTGTCAGGCATTGAGTGCATGCACAGAAATATTGTATGTGTGCACCTGTCAGGCACTGAGTGCACCTATCAGGCACTGAGTGCACCTATCAGGCATTGAGTGCACCTATCAGGCATTGAGTGCACCTATCAGGCATTGAGTGCACCTATCAGGCATTGAGTGCATGCACAGAAATATTATATGTGTGCACCTGTCAGGCATGCACAGAAATATTATATGTGTGGACCTGTCAGGCACTGAGTGCACCTATCAGGCATTGAGTGCATGCACAGAAATATTATATGTGTGCACCTGTCAGGCATGCACATCAATATTATATGTGTGCACCTGTCAGGCACTGAGTGCACCTATCAGGCATTGAGTGCATGCACATCAATATTATATGTGTGCACCTGTCAGGCACTGAGTGCATGCACATCAATATTATATGTGTGCACCTGTCAGGCACTGAGTGCATGCACATCAATATTATATGTGTGCACCTATCAGGCACTGAGTGCATGCACATCAATATTATATGTGTGCACCTATCAGGCACTGAGTGCATGGACAGAAATATTATATGTGTGCACCTATCAGGCACTGAGTGCATGCACATCAATATTATATGTGTGCACCTGTCAGGCACTGAGTGCATGCACATCAATATTATATGTGTGCACCTGTCAGGCACTGAGTGCACCTATCAGGCACTGAGTACATGCACAGAAATATTATATGAGTGCACCTGTCAGGCACTGAGTGCATGCACATCAATATTATATGTGTGCACCTATCAGGCACTGAGTGCACCTATCAGGCACTGAGTACATGCACAGAAATATTATATGAGTGCACCTGTCAGGCACTGAGTGCATGCACAGAAATATTATATGTGTGCACCTATCAGGCATTGAGTGCATGCACAGAAATATTATATGTGTGCACCTGTCAGGCATGCACAGAAATATTATATGTGTGCACCTGTCAGGCATTGACTGCATGCACAGAAATATTGTATGTGTGCACCTATCAGGCATTGAGTGCATGCACACCAATATTATATGTGTGCACCTATCAGGCACTGAGTGCATGCACAGAAATATTATATGTGTGCACCTATCAGGCACTGAGTGCATGCACAGAAATATTATATGTGTGCACCTGTCAGGCATGCACAGAAATATTATATGTGTGCACCTGTCAGGCACTGAGTGCATGCACAGAAATATTATATGTGTGCACCTGTCAGGCATGCACAGAAATATTATATGTGTGCACCTGTCAGGCACTGAGTGCATGCACAGAAATATTATATGTGTGCACCTATCAGGCACTGAGTGCATGCACATCAATATTATATGTGTGCACCTATCAGGCACTGAGTGCATGGACAGAAATATTATATGTGTGCACCTGTCAGGCACTGAGTGCATGCACAGAAATATTATATGTGTGCACCTATCAGGCACTGAGTGCATGCACAGAAATATTATATGTGTGCACCTATCATCAGGCACTGAGTGCATGCACATCAATATTATATGTGTGCACCTGTCAGGCACTGAGTGCATGCACAGAAATATTATATGTGTGCACCTGTCAGGCATTGAGTGCATGCACAGAAATATTATATGTGTGCACCTATCAGGCACTGAGTGCATGCACAGAAATATATGTGTGCACCTATCAGGCACTGAGTGCATGCACAGAAATATTATATGTGTGCACCTGTCAGGCATTGAGTGCATGCACAGAAATATTATATGTGTGCACCTATCAGGCACTGAGTGCATGCACATCAATATTATATGTGTGCACCTGTCAGGCGTTGAGTGCACCTATCAGGCACTGAGTGCATGCACAGAAATATATGTGTGCACCTATCAGGCATTGAGTGCATGCACATCAATATTATATGTGTGCACCTATCAGGCACTGAGTGCACGCACAGAAATATTATATGTGTGCACCTATCAGGCACTGAGTGCATACACATCAATATTATATGTGTGCACCTGTCAGGCACTGAGTGCATGCACATCAATATTATATGTGTGCACCTGTCAGGCACTGAGTGCATGCACATCAATATTATATGTGTGCACCTGTCAGGCACTGTGTGCACCTGTCAGGCACTGAGTGCATGCACATCAATATTATATGTGTGCACCTGTCAGGCACTGAGTGCACCTATCAGGCACTGAGTGCACCTATCAGGCACTGAGTGCATGCACACCAATATTATATGTGTGCACCTATCAGGCATTGAGTGCACCTATCAGGCACTGAGTGCACCTATCAGGCACTGAGTGCATGCACACCAATATTATATGTGTGCACCTATCAGGCATTGAGTGCACCTATCAGGCACTGAGTGCATGCACATCAATATTATATGTGTGCACCCATCAGAGTGGATTTCTTCTACATATTTCTGCCAGAGGACAGCGCCTTCGTTGCCAATAGTTCTTTTTCAGTGTGCCAAGTCATATGCTGCACACGGGACCTCGGCTTTTTTTCTTCTTTTTTTTCTCATCCGAATAAACCGACGCTCACTTTGATTTTGCAGTTAAACTTGGGGGAAACGGTGAGAGTGGGAATGGAACCCAGACCCTCACAGACACTGTTTTAGCAGAAAAAACGTGCTTAGCCATTCTGCCACCTTCTTCCAAAACATAAAAAATGGGAACGAACGAACAAGTAGATTTCCTCTTCTAAAAATACATTAATGATCAAAGTTTTGCAACGGATATGACGCAAAAATAATCAGGATAGGACAACACAAGATCACAAGTTTAAGACAAAAATAACACTCTAAAAAACACAAATTATACATACACGGCCGCAGTAAGCTGGTACTTTTGACACTGAGAAACTAACGAAGGGATAATTAAGTGTGTATAACTCAAGTCAGTTCCTTATAAGCAATTCTTTTACAACAAAACGACGAAATATATCGTAAAAAAAATATAAAAACAAGATAAGAAAAGATAGGAATAACTTTATAATCTCTTAATAGAGAAATATACTTACGTATATAATCACAACATAGACAAACAAAAATGAAAATCATAATTGTACAAAAAATAAAATAAATATAATGATAATAATAATATTCAATAATAATAAAAATAATAATAATGATTATAATAAATAGAGTAACTAATAAAGTTCATAAATAATTGATCGTATGCACGAACACCACTCAGATTAATAAAATTCAGAGAGAGAGAGAGGGGGGGGGGGGTCGGGGGGGGGGGGGGGGGGTGGAATCAGTCACTGTCTCAGCCTGGGATGGAGCCCAATACGGATCACGATGACAGATGGCTAGCTTGGTATCCATTGCCACAGCGCGGGGACATAACGACTTGTTACCGGAATGCCACACGGTGTGATCAATGGCGCGCCTGTTTCGCGCTGGATGGACTGCGCGTGATTTGTAAGGCTGGTGAAACGACAGACAGGAAATGGCGCAGAGAGCGCAACAGACTGAATGTGCATGTGACCCGTTAGAGTCGGAATCAGCGCGAAAAGTAAGACTTGGTGTTGTGCCCGGTAAGAGAAAAGGACTTTAAGAACACAAACAATAACGATTCTAAACAGGGGCACAGGGAACGCTATGAAACTGAACACACAACACTATAAGACTGAACACAGAACGCTATGAAACTGAACACACAACACTATAAGACTGAACACAGAACGCTATGAAACTGAACACAAAACACTATAAGACTGAACACAGAACGCTATGAAACTGAACACACAACACTATAAGACTGAACACAGAACACTATGAAACTGAACACACAACACTATAAGACTGAACACAGAACGCTATGAAACTGAACACACAACACTATAAGACTGAACACAGAACACTATACAACTGAACTGAACACTGTGATAAAACTGAACACAGAATGCTATGAAACTGAACACACAACACTATAAGACTGAACACAGAACACTATACAACTGAACTGAACACTGTGATGAAACTGAATACAGAACGCTATGAAACTGAACACACAACACTATAAGACTGAACACAGAACAATATACAACTGAACTGAACACTGTGATGAAACTGAACACAGAACGCTATGAAACTGAACACACAACACTATAAGACTGAACACAGAACAATATACAACTGAACTGAACACTGTGATAAAACTGAACACAGAACGCTATGAAACTGAACTGAACACTATGAAACTGAACACTGAACACTATGAAACTGAACACACAACACTATAAGACTGAACACAGAACGCTATGAAACTGAACACACAACACTATAAGACTGAACACAGAACACTATACAATTGAACTGAACACTGTGATAAAACGCTATGAAATTGAACACTGAACACTATGAAACTGAACTGAACACTATAAAACTGAACACTATGAAACTGAACTGAACACTATGAAACTGAACACTATGAAACTGAACTGAACACTATGAAACTGAACACTGAACACTATGAAACTGAACTGAACACTATGAAACTGAACACTGAACACTATGAAACTGAACACTGAACACTATGAAACTGAACTGAACACTATGAAACTGAACACTGAACACTATGAAACTGAACACTGAACACTATGAAACTGAACACTATGAAGCTGAACACTGAACAATATGAAACTGAACACTATGAAACTGAACACTGAACACTATGAAACTGAACACTGAACACTATAAAACTGAACACAGAACACTATGAAACTGAACACTGAACACTATAAAATTGAACACAGAACACTATGAAACTGAACACTGAACACTATAAAATTGAACACAGAACACTATGAATCTGAACACTGAACACTATAAAATTGAACACTGAACACTATGAAACTGAACACTGAACACTATGAAACTAAACACTGAACACTATAAAATTGAACACAGAACACTATGAAACTAAACACTGAACACTATAAAACTGAACACAGAACACTATAAAATTGAACACAGAACACTATGGAACTGAAACCCAATCACCCCCCGAATCAGACACAACATCAAAATATCATGTTAAGGTTTATAACACACGTTTCCTGACAAGAAAACTGTTGGAAAATTCAACAAAAGACAAATCCCTGTTCCACGAAGCCTGGACATTTACTACAAACACCGGTGACACAACGAGAAATCCATGACTTTCCTTTTTTTTTTTCTTCTTTTTTTTTCAAAATAAAACCCCCTATAAATGATTCGCTTGCCACACTGATTTCTAAATGGTTTTTCATCACAATGAAATTTGTTGAGCGGGCACTTAAAGCAGAAGAACATTCAGAATGTTCAGTTCTCGATGAGCGGGAGCCCAATTCTCTGAGCTGAGTGTTGCTAATCTAGAATTCCCCGTGGTCCCGTCAGCACACCGCCACTCATTACTTGAGTCCCTGTCCCATTTCCGGCTGTGGATCGATCCCATCTCTGACCTGAAGATCCGGTTTCCTTTATGTTTTTTCCCCCTGTTGTTCTCCACCATCAAGACTTCTCTCTCTCTCTCTCTCTCTCTCTGGGGTGTCCATGTTTCCTTGGTAATAACATTAAAATAATTATGTTTCGTTTTCCGATGCAGTTGTATTTTTTTCTTTGTTTCGTTTGTACGTTTGTGTTCTCTCTCTCTCTCTCTCTCTCTCTCTTATGGCTGGATGGAAGAAAGCTTGTCGATAACTTCTCATTTACTTGATTAAATTTCGTTTCGTTTCGTCCCCCCCCCCCCCCCATTTCTCTCTCTGTCTCTCTCTCTCTCTCTCTTGCTCTCAGCTTCAGAATGGATGGGCACGTACCTATGAAATCAAAACGGAAAGAAACGATTAATGAGAATGTGAAAAAAAAATCATTTTACACAAATTTCTAAGGCAACCCTTTGCAGACAAACCAAGGCAGCACTCTCTGTGTTGGTTCTCTCTGTATCTCTGTCTCTGTCTCTCTCTCTGAAGCTGGCTTCAGTCAGCAGACACCGGAAGTGAATGAAACAAGGCCAGCAAGCAATGGAAACTTGGGCTGATGACACGTCAGACAAAGTGCTTGGGAGATACTGTCGATAGAACAATTAACTTCAAAGCCACTGAGCTGCGTCGTTAAAAGGGGGGGGTGGGGGGGGGGCAGTCTTTGCGTTAGATTGGAGTGTTTTATAGTTGTCTCTTTTTGTTGCTGGCTTTTCCTCCGCAGGAGTTTAGACCTTTCGTTAGAATATCTTCTTTTGTACTTTTGTACTCTTAAAAAAAATTTAAAAAATAAAAAATAAAAAGAAGCAAAAACATTAACATAAAACTTACATCTTACAGTCCGCCTTAGCTGAGTAACTTACCAGAAACTGAAGAGAGACGAACCCCTGCTTCATGAAGTTTCGATATTTCTTAGTGATGGAAATGTGAAATCCTACAATATAACTGTTGTTGTTGTTGTTGTTGTTGTTGTTGTTGTTTGGTTGGTTGGTTGGTTTTTGTTTGTTTGCTTTGTTTTCAAAACATAACTGTGCAAATTACTCCCTCTGTAGGTTGTTTTTTTTTACAAAATAAACTATGGGACTACGCAATCACTTTAACACACAGAAACATTTTACGTGTTCAACTCCAGGTCAGATTTTAAAAAAAGAACTCTCTAAGCTGAGTGTTGCAAATCTGGTAATATCAGTGGCGCCATCAACACACCACCACTCTTGTTCTCTGCCCCTTTCCTGCTGTGGATGGATCCTGTTGTCTGTGACCAAGGGATCCGTTTTCCAGGTGATCTGTTTTGTTTTTCACAACAAAACCACCTGAACATTGTCTCTGTCTGTCTGTCTGTCTGTCTGTCTGTCTGTCTCTTATTCTTTTTATTCTTTCAGTCTTTCTCTCCCTCCCTCTTTCTTCTTCCTTCTCTCTCACTCCACCTCCTCTCTCTTTCTCTCTCCCTCCCATACATCACTAATTCTCTCTCTTTCTTTCTGCCTTTATCTGTCTCTGTCTGTCTGTCTGTCTGTCTGTCTGTCTGTCTCTCTCTCTCTCTCTATCTATCTATCTGTGTGTATCTATGTATTTATTTGTGCGTTCGTGTGTGTGTGTGTGTGTGTGTGTGTGTGTGTGTGTGTGTGCGTGCGTGTATGTGTGTGTGTAACAGAAGGGTGAATGGGCTTCCAAACAGACGGAAAGAGTGAAAGAGAACTCTGCAGAAATTAACGTGAGATGATTCCAGGAACACTTCCGGGAAGACATAATTATTTAAGATTTTCAGTGATGATAATCATTTCACACAGAATTCCACGACAGTCCATCGCACACACATAAACCAGGGCAGCCTAGTCTCAGTCATCTCTCTCTCTCTCTCTCTCTCTCTCTCAGGCTAGCGCCGGTCAGCAGGCACCGGAAGTGAATGAATCAAGGCCAGCATGCAATGGAAACTTGGGCTGATGACACGTCAGACAAACCACCTCTGGGAGTTCTTTTCGATCGGACCATTAACTTTTAAAGCTTCTCAGCGCCATCGGTAATGAGAAAACACCCTTTAATATTTGATCGTTTGTTTTGCTTGTTTTGTTTTGTTTTGTTTTGTTTTTCACATTCGTGGTGTTTAGTTTTTTTCTGTTTCTTTTTGGTCGCTTCTCTTTTACTTACTTTGGGGATTCTGTTCTGTTTCGTTTTGTTTTGTTTTGGGTTGTTTTTTTTTATAATATTTTGTTGTATTTGTATTTGTATTTCTTTTTATCACAACAGATTTCTATGTGTGAAATTCGGGCTGCTCTCCCCAGGGAGAGCGCGTCGTTACACTACAGCGCCACCCATTTTTTTGGTATTTTTTTCCTGCGTGCCGTTTTATTTGTTTTTCCTATCGAAGTGGATTTTTCTACAGAATTTTGTCAGGAACAACCCTTCTGTTGCGGTGGGTTCTTTTACGTGTGCATGCTGCACACGGGACCTCAGTTTATCGTCTCATCCAAATGACTAGCGTCCAGACCACCACTCGAGGTCTAGTGGAAGGGGGAGAAAATATCGGCAGCTGAGCCTTGTTTCGAACCAGCGCGCTCAGATTCTCTCGCTTCCTAGGCGGACACGTTACCTCTAGGCCATCACTTTTCATGGTAAGTCCAACTTCTGTTCCATTTGTATATTGTGTTTTATCGGTAATGTGCTCAATGAAATCATTTGATGTCGATCACAGGTTAACTCCTACCTCTAGCGTAGATCGTATCTAGTTCTGTGACCGGCTGTCTGTATAATTGTATTGTTAGACTTGACAGCTAGCTGCGCCAGTCAGATAATAGGTAATACAATCTACCATGGTTAGTGTGTCTCTTGTGTCAGACAGAACACTGATCACCACAGAACTCTTGTCTCGTACAATGAGCGAAACTACTGGTAGAAGTCAAGACTGACATTACACAACAAGAACCCATCTTAAAAAAACAAAAAAACAAAACAACTACAGAAAACTACGCAATGCACACTATGAACGGTGACTTTCAACATCAGCCAAACACAAAACCCCATCCAACCATTGCTCCTGACCACAAGACGGAGGAAATATTAGGAGCACTGACACTGAAGAAAAAAAATGTAATTCTTCAAATTGTACCTCAACAGAAAACGTAGCAATCCCTATGTACATATTTTTTTCTGAATGAACCAAAGAAATTCAAGAGCTGCAAATTATCATGAACCATGCATCTGAAAATCAGTCTCAGTAACATTTTGGAAAAAATATGAAGTCCTACAAATATTTTATGACAATGTTTTTCCAACTATACTTACAAGACATTAATCTTTGATGTTTTGTAAACAACCCATCAAAGTGCATATCAATAACAGAACACAGAAACCACACAAATTTCCGTCACAGAAAACAATCCTCACCCCACCCCCGAAACAACAAAAAAACGGACAGATTTGATTTGATTTTTCAAATACTTGATGAATATATAACACCTATCCTCGGTCGGAGACCAAGCTCTAAGCGCTTTACAAACTCGGGGTCATTTGCACAACAGGCTGACTATCTGTACAGGACGCCCCAGTGGAAACACATCTAACCCTTCTCACCTGAGCGGAGAAAGGGTTGAGGAAAGCCCATATGGACGGCGCGTGCCCGTCTTCCCCGCTGACCATGGAGAACTCGTTCTGGTAGAAGGGCTCCGTGAAGGAGATGACGCCCATGCGGGATGACGTCATGCTGAACGCCCCGACCACCAGGTCCGCCGACCCGCTCAGAATGTCGCCGACCATCCCCGTCCACCGGTCGTCGATGAAGTTACCGTAGTCGGAATCGTTGACGAGGTAAACGACGAACTGGAAGGACAGGTCGTCGGACAGCCTGTTCAGGATGTCGATGCTGATTCCTTTGCAGCAGAACAGCCGGTAGTCCACGCCGTCAGGTTCCTCCCCGCTGAGGAAGTGGTCCACGGCGGACTGCACGTGCTGCGTGGAGCTGTTGGGCAGCATCAGACAGGGCACGTCCATCAGGCACGCCTCCCGCGTGACCACCGGACCCTCCACGAACACGAAGGGCTTGGCAGGCCGAGTGACCACCCGGTAAGTCTTCACGGCCCCCACCCCCACCCCCACCTCCACCCGGGCGGCAGTCACGGGGCTCAGGTCGGCGGATGGGGACCCAGGCCACAGCACCGTCTTCAGGTCCGTGTGTCCGCCGGCCGACATGGTGCCCACGCTCTCCCATACGCGTTCCTCCCGGCCCGTGCTGCTGACGAGGTTGAGGAGGTGGAAGGCGGTGCTGCCCTGCAAGGTGGAGGTGCGAAGGAGTGGAGGTCTGGGACTGTTGGTGGTGGTGGTGGTGGTGGTGACTGTTGGCTGCTGCTGGCAGAGGGGGGAGTAGCGGACACATCTATGGAGAGAGAGAACAGAAAATGGTGTAAAATGACGTAAAATGAATGTGCAAGGTATGATGAATGATGTAAAAGAAAAAAAAAAGAGTAAAGAACTTAAGTAGGTCAGAGAGGAAGAGGCCGGCAGCAGTTTATTATAGCTTCAATCTGCAATTTCAGTTTCCGTTGCATATTCACATAATATAAATAACATAAAAATACGAGAAAAAAAGTTTTTGCCCTGCGCTTTATTTCCAAAGCTAAACAACGGTTCTGATATACTCTTAAACATCCAGTTCAGTTCTTTTCTTGTTTTTCTTCAATGATAGCCCACAGGTCAAAACATAAATCTAAATTTTATATATATATATATATATATATATATATATATATATATATATATATATATATATATATATATATATATATATATATATATATATATATATATATCTTCTTCACCACATACCTCACACTCACTCACTCCCTCCTTCCCTAATTCCCTCTCTCCCTTCAAACATATTTTTCCATCTATCCATCTATCTCCTGATGACTTACTTGGTAAAGTAGCCGGCAGTATGACTGCAACTGATCCGAAACCTCTCTGTCAGCGGAACTGAAGACACACCCTCAGCTTCCGACGACGTTGGAGGCAGCAACGACGAAGACGTCACATCACCTTCGCCAGACGACGACACCGACGACGACGACGACGACGAAGAAGAAGAAGAAGAAGAAGGGAAAGAAGGAGCAGAAGAAGAAGAAAAAGAAGAGGAACCCCAAGGCACATCTGGACGGAAAACGTCCCCAACACAACCCAGCCGTATACATGCGTAGGCACAGCGGATAGTTCTGGTGGCTGACTCCAGAAAGCCTGCCGTGCCGTTCTGGTGGAAGGCCTTGATGCCCAGCAGTCCTGGAGGAAGCCTCTTGAGGTCCTGGCTGTCATACACCATGGCCGTCTCGCTCAGGAACCAGGCGGAGCTGGAGCCGGCGCCCAAGAGGCTCATGTCCTGCGCCTGCCCCAGGATGCGGAGGGAGAGGGAGGGCCGGCAGTGCAGCACCACCATCTTCCGCTCGCTCAGCGCCGTCTCTTCCAGCAGCTGCCGCAGCTCCGGTTCCGTCATCCGTGACGTCACCACGGACCGGCCCACGAACGGCGCCGAATGAGCGTCACCTGTCGATCTGAAAAACAGACATAAAAAGAAAATTAAAAACATCAAATCAAATCAAATCAATCGATGAGTAAATTGATTAATTGAAGAATATAATAATAATAACAATAAGAAGAAGAAGAATATTAGTAGCAGCAGCAGCAGCAGTGACTGCAGCAACAACAGTAGTGTAGTAGTAGTAGTAGTTGATGTTGTTATTAACTGTAGTGCATTTACACAGCGTTTTCAAAGCCTCACGAGGTACTTCACAATAACACGTTAGTCAGGCATAAAGCACACACACAACACACACACACACACACACACACACACACACACACACACACGTGGAGTAAAAGAAAAAGTGGCAATACAGATATATAATGGAGTGCCTTAATTCTGTGGAGACTGCTTGTAAATGACTGGGTTTTTTAATGTACTTAATAAAGGATGCCATGAATGGAGGGGCAAGACATCACAGGGGAGAGAATCATCATAAGAAGGAAGAGGAGGAGGAGGAGGAGAAGGAAGAGGAGGAGGAGGAGAAGGAAGAGGAAGAGGAGGAGGAGAAGGAAGAGGAGGAGGAGAAGGAAGAGGAGGAGGAAGAGGAGGAGGAAAAGGAGGAAGAGAAGGAAGAGGAGGAGGAGGAAGAGGTGGAGGAAGAGGAGGAAGAGGAGGAGGAGGAAGAGGAGGAGGAGGAAGAGGAGGAGGAAGAGGAGGAGGAGGAAGAGGAGGAGAGAAGAGGAGGAAGAGGAAGAGGAGAAGAAGAGAAGGGAGGAGGAGGAAGAGGAGAAGGAAGAGGAGGAGGAAGAGGAGGAGGAGGAGAAGAGGTGGAGGAAGAGGAGGAGGAGAAGGAAGAGGAAGAGGAGGAGGAAGAGGTGGAGGAAGAGGAGGAAGAGGAGGAGGAGGAAGAGGAGGAGGAAGAGGAGGAGGAGGGAAGAGGAGGAGGAAGAGGAGGAGGAGGAAGAGGAGGAGAGAACATGAATAAGGAAGAAGTTAGGGTTCGATTTGAACACCAAGACTGAAATATTTACTGACAAAGAGCCTTTGCTTTGTCCTTTGTGCTCAGAACAGAAATGATTAAGGACATGGTAATTTTTCAGATCTGACTCAAAGGAACGGCGGAGACCAGGAGCGTTTCTGAGAGACGATGGCATATAATTCCCAAACTTGGGGGAACTTTAGCCTAAAAGATCTATTCCCTGCACATTTCAGACTGGTCCTCGAGACTTTAAGCAGGGTTTTTTCAGAACTGGTTTCCAGCACAGAGGAGAGATACGATGGAAGGGAGCAGCGCAGGAATTAAATGAAAGGGGTCAACAAAAATGGTTAAAAGGTCCCATAATAACCTAGTACAGCCAAGGGGCAGCGAATTCATGTCCACTACACAGGAAGGCGGGAGCTCAGTCCTTTCCTTCAGTGGTTTTAACCGTCTCCATTCGACGTCAGGTATCTCCATTCGCGCCTGGGTGGGGCGAGGAAAACCGGTCTAAAGTGCCTTTCCCAAGAGCACAACAATCCACAATGTGAGAGCTAGTGATAGTGATGGCCTAGAGGTAATGCGTCCGCCTAGGAAGCGAGAGACTCTGAGCGCACTGGTTCGAATCCCGGCACAGTCTCCAGTATTCCCCCCTGCCCCCTCCACTAGACCTTGAGTGGTTGTCTGGACGCTAATCATTCGGATGAGACGATAAACCGAGGTCCCGTATGCATCATGCACTTAGCGCACGTAAAAGAACCCACGGCAACAAAAGGATTGTCCCTGGTAAAATTCTGTAGAAAAATCCACTTCCATAGGAAAAACAAATAAAACTGCACGCAGGGAAAAAAAATACCACAAAAAATGGGTGGCGCTCTCAGTGTAGCGAAACGCTCTCCCTGGGGTGAGCAGTCCAAATTTTACACAGAGAAATGTGTTTTGACAAAAAGAGTAATACATTACATTACAATACAACACGACACAACACAACACAACACAATACAACACAATACAATACAACACAATACAATACAATATGGTGTGTCCATCGAGATCGATGATGACCATCGTTGTCATCCAGATGGGGGATGGGGGATGGGGGGAGGGTGGTGGTGGGGTGGGGGGAAGGATGCTCATGAATCTATCTGTGAGTGCGCAGATGGCTGAATAGTCCAATCTGCGCACGAAATGTTCGCTGACAGTTGGGGCAGACAAAGACAGGCATATCATTGTCAGGGAGCTTGTTTGCCCGTGACTTTCTGGCCTGCCTCTTCTCGACAGCTGCAGCAGTCCTGTTGGCCTCGCACAACCTGGCGCCTTTGTGCACAGCAGCGCGCCATTTGTCACGGTCCACTGCAGATTCCTCCCAGGAGTCAGGGTTGATATCAAACGCTTTCAGAGAGACTTTCAGAGTATCTCTGAAGCGCTTCTTCTGACCTCCGTGTGATCTCTTCCCTTGTTGCAGCTCGCCATAGAAGAGCCTTTTGGGCAGCCGATGGTCTGGCATGCGCCCCACGTGTCCAGCCCAGCGAAGCTGGGACTGCATCAGGATGGTGAAGATGCTGGGAAGGGTGGCTTTTGCGAGCACCTCTGTGTCAGGGGTCTTGTCTTGCCACTTGATGTTCAGTAGCTTCCTGAGGCATGTTGTGTGGAAGTGGTTCAGCTTCTTGGCATGTCGTTGGTACACTGTCCAAGTTTCGCAGGCGTACAGTAGTGTGGGGAGAACTACTGCTCTGTAGACCTTTAGCTTGGTCTCAAGACTAATGCCTCTTCTGTTCCAGACATTTGCATTGAGTCTACCAAAAGCTGCGCTTGCTCTTGCAATCCTGACGTTCACTTCATCGTCGATTGTCACATTTCGTGACAGTGTGCTGCCAAGGTATGTGAACCGCTCCACCGCACTGAGTCTCTGACCGTTGACTGTGATGTTGGGCTCAACGTAGGGTTTCCCTGGGGCTGGCTGATGGAGAACTTCAGTTTTCCTCGTGCTGATGGTAAGGCCGAAGTTCCTGCTGGCAGTGGCAAACTTGTCGACGCTGAGTTGCATGTCAGCTTCAGATCCAGCGTTGAGGGCACAATCATCAGCAAACAAAAAGTCTCTGATGATGTCTGTCATGACCTTCGTTTTTGCTTGAAGCCTTCTGAGGTTAAACAGCTTGCCATCTGTTCGGTACTTTAGGCCGATTCCAACATCGCCATCTCTGAAGGCATCAGTAAGCATTGCAGAGAACATGAGGCTGAACAGCGTTGGAGCCAGGACGCAGCCTTGCTTGACACCATTTGTGACAGCAAAAGGAGCAGATGTTTCACCATTGTCCTGGACTCGAGCCTGCATGCCTTCATGGAATTGGCTGACCAAGGAAATAAATTTCCGAGGGCATCCGTACTTGGCCATGATCTTCCACAGTCCCTCTCTACTCACGGTGTCGAAGGCCTTAGTGAGGTCGACATAGGTGGAGAACAGATCAGCATTTTGCTCCTGACATTTCTCTTGCAGCTGCCTTGCAGCAAACACCATGTCAGTGGTTCCGCGCTCTTTCCGGAATCCACATTGGCTCTCAGGCAAATAACCTTGGTCAAGGTGTGCTGTGAGGCGGTTAAGTAGGATCCTGGCAAGTATCTTGCCTGCGATGGAGAGCAAGGATATGCCCCGATGGTTATCACAGGCTTGCCGGTTCCCCTTTCGCTTGTACAAGTGAATGATAGATGCATCTTTGAAATCCTGGGGGATCGTCTCTTCTTTCCACATGAGTGAGTACAGCTGATGAAGCT
>NC_134878.1:65049140-65066640 GCF_041734735.1 Babylonia areolata | reverse complement strand
GTGGGTGTGACAGTTCCCCGTGTGTGTGGCAGGTGGGTGTGACAGTTCCCCGTGTGTGTGGCAGGTGGGTGTGACAGTTCCCCGTGTGTGTGGCAGGTGGGTGTGACAGTTCCCCGTGTGTGTGGCAGGTGGGTGTGACAGTTCCCCGTGTGTGTGTGGCAGATGGGTGTGACAGTTCCCCGTGTGTGTGGCAGATGGGTGTGACAGTTCCCCGTGTGTGTGGCAGATGGGTGTGACAGTTCCGCATGTGTGTGGCAGGTGGGTGTGACAGTTCCGCATGTGTGTGGCAGGTGGGTGTGACAGTTCCGCATGTGTGTGGCAGGTGGGTGTGACAGTTCCGCATGTGTGTGGCAGGTGGGTGTGACAGTTCCGCATGTGTGTGGCAGGTGGGTGTGACAGTTCCGCATGTGTGTGGCAGGTGGGTGTGACAGTTCCGCATGTGTGTGGCAGGTGGGTGTGACAGTTCCGCATGTGTGTGGCAGGTGGGTGTGACAGTTCCGCATGTGTGTGGCAGGTGGGTGTGACAGTTCCGCATGTGTGTGGCAGGTGGGTGTGACAGTTCCGCATGTGTGTGGCAGGTGGGTGTGACAGTTCCGCATGTGTGTGGCAGGTGGGTGTGACAGTTCCGCATGTGTGTGGCAGGTGGGTGTGACAGTTCCGCATGTGTGTGGCAGGTGGGTGTGACAGTTCCGCATGTGTGTGGCAGGTGGGTGTGACAGTTCCGCATGTGTGTGGCAGGTGGGTGTGACAGTTCCGCATGTGTGTGGCAGGTGGGTGTGACAGTTCCGCATGTGTGTGGCAGGTGGGTGTGACAGTTCCGCATGTGTGTGGCAGGTGGGTGTGACAGTTCCCCATGTGTGTGGCAGGTGGGTGTGACAGTTCCCCATGTGTGTGGCAGGTGGGTGTGACAGTTCCCCATGTGTGTGGCAGGTGGGTGTGACAGTTCCCCATGTGTGTGGCAGGTGGGTGTGACAGTTCCCCATGTGTGTGGCAGGTGGGTGTGACAGTTCCCCATGTGTGTGGCAGGTGGGTGTGACAGTTCCCCATGTGTGTGGCAGGTGGGTGTGACAGTTCCCCATGTGTGTGGCAGGTGGGTGTGACAGTTCCCCATGTGTGTGGCAGGTGGGTGTGACAGTTCCCCATGTGTGTGGCAGGTGGGTGTGACAGTTCCCCATGTGTGTGGCAGGTGGGTGTGACAGTTCCCCATGTGTGTGGCAGGTGGGTGTGACAGTTCCCCATGTGTGTGGCAGGTGGGTGTGACAGTTCCCCATGTGTGTGGCAGGTGGGTGTGACAGTTCCCCATGTGTGTGGCAGGTGGGTGTGACAGTTCCCCATGTGTGTGGCAGGTGGGTGTGACAGTTCCCCATGTGTGTGGCAGGTGGGTGTGACAGTTCCCCATGTGTGTGGCAGATGGGTGTGACAGTTCCGCATGTGTGTGGCAGATGGGTGTGACAGTTCCCCATGTGTGTGGCAGATGGGTGTGACAGTTCCCCATGTGTGTGGCAGATGGGTGTGACAGTTCCCCATGTGTGTGGCAGATGGGTGTGACAGTTCCCCATGTGTGTGGCAGATGGGTGTGACAGTTCCCCATGTGTGTGGCAGATGGGTGTGACAGTTCTGCATGTGTGTGGCAGATGGGTGTGACAGTTCTGCATGTGTGTGGCAGATGGGTGTGACAGTTCTGCATGTGTGTGGCAGATGGGTGTGACAGTTCCCCATGTGTGTGGCAGATGGGTGTGACAGTTCTGCATGTGTGTGGCAGATGGGTGTGACAGTTCTGCATGTGTGTGGCAGATGGGTGTGACAGTTCTGCATGTGTATGGCAGATGGGTCTGACAGTTCTGCACGTGTGTGGCAGATGGGTCTGACAGTTCTGCACGTGTGTGGCAGATGGGTCTGACAGTTCTGCACGTGTGTGGCAGATGTGTCTGACAGTTCTGCACGTGTGTGGCAGATGTGTCTGACAGTTCTGCACGTGTGTGGAAGATGGATGTGACAGTTCTGCATGTGTGTGGAAGATGGATGTGACAGTTCTGCATGTGTGTGGAAGATGGGTGTGACAGTTCTGCATGTGTGTGGAAGATGGGTGTGACAGTTCTGCATGTGTGTGGAAGATGGGTGTGACAGTTCTGCATGTGTGTGGAAGATGGGTGTGACAGTTCTGCATGTGTGTGGAAGATGGGTGTGACAGTTTTGCATGTGTGTGGAAGATGGGTGTGACAGTTTTGCATGTGTGTGGAAGATGGGTGTGACAGTTTCGCATGTGTGTGGAAGATGGGTGTGACAGTTTTGCATGTGTGTGGAAGATGGGTGTCACAATTCTGCATGTGTGTGGAAGATGGGTGTCACAATTCTGCATGTGTGTGGAAGATGGGTGTCACAGTTCTGCATGTGTGTGGAAGATGGGTGTCACAGTTCTGCATGTGTGTGGAAGATGGGTGTTTCAGTTTTGCATGTGTGTGGAAGATGGGTGTTTCAGTTTTGCATGTGTGTGGAAGATGGGTGTGACAGTTTTGCATGTATGTGGAAGATGGGTGTGACAGTTTTGCATGTGTGTGGAAGATGGGTGTGACAGTTTTGCATGTGTGTGGAAGATGGGTGTGACAGTTTTGCATGTGTGTGGAAGATGGGTGTTTCAGTTTTGCATGTATGTGGAAGATGGGTGTGACAGTGCTTTGATCCGTTTCAGATATAAATGAATAGTCTGTTCTTATTTCTTTTCTTTTTTTTTTCTTTTTCAAGTGATCTTTGAGCTGTGACACGGCACTTTGAGAGTACCCTCCCTTTCTTCCCCACAATCCCTATCCCCGTTTCAAAGTGTTTAGACTGGATGGAAGCGCTCTCATGTCGTGCTTATTTTCCCCCCAACTCTGAAGTTATCTGATGTGGGTTAGTTGTGTGTGTTTTTTTTGTTTTGTTTTGTTTTTTTGTTCATTTGTTGTTGTTTTGTTTTTTTGGGGGGGTTTGTGTGTGTGTGTTTTGTTTTTTTCTCCGCCACAGGCAGTTGGTTTCAAACCATCCATTTCCGTTCTGGTTAAGAACACACATTTAGGAAATCCCTTTGCTGTTTGGTTGAGTTCACATGCTTATAGATACATATAATATATACTACGGAGAATCAGATTGTTTCGCAGGGTAACGAATGGAAATGGTGTGTTCGGAAACTCCCGATGGTTGTAGTTAAATCGATTCGCTGAGTCAGTCCTTTGATGGTCCGCTTTCCACGTTGTAGCGGTCGTCGTGCATGGTACAGCTGTTTCCGTCGGCAGAACTGCTGCGTTATCGTTATCGTTATCGTCCTTGTTGTTTGGATCATCTTCAATCATCGCCATAACCAGTGACCGGAAGCAGAGCTCAGCTTTCGGAGCTGACGGGGGGAAATGGGAAGTTTGTGTCGTTAGATTTTGTTTGTTTATCTCCTAGATTCAATGGATTCAATGACTTTAGAGTTAGTTAGCCGGTTAGTTTGTTAGTTTCCACAGTTTCACAAACATTTGGCTGGAGATAGGAACGTCACTTGTACAATGTACTGTTAGATAACAACAGCAACAGCAACAACAACAGACACCTTCTGCAGGTCGATATGGTAAATGGTGAAGAACGAATGAGGTAGGGGAATGGCTGTTATTTAGCGCAGAAAACTACGGCTGATGGATGTTGACACAAGCTGCTGCAGAACGATGTATTACTTCAACCACTAGGGTTTATTCACTATCTTACCGCCCACCCCCCTTCCACACCCTCCCCCCCACCACCACATACAAACACATACACACGGACACATGCACACGCGCGCGCGCACACACACACTTACACACACACACACACGCACGCACGCACGTACACAGCAACACACACGCGCACACTTTCATTCACTTACAACACACACACACACGCGCGCGCGCGCACTCACACACACACACACACACACACACACACACACACACACACACACAATCATTTCCTTGCAACGGAGGGAGATGTGGCGGAACAAATAGCAGATTTCTATCAGCTATGAAGGTCTGACAGCTCACCGCTGATATTTTCTCTGTAAATTAGTGCAGCTTTCGTACTGGAACTGATAGTCGGCTCTTTCGTTATTGTTAGTATCATCATCATCATCATCATATCACTATCATCATCAATTTCATGTAAATACCAGTATCATCACACAATCATTCTTCTTGTTAAGACGAGGAGGATATATATGTATATATATATGATTGCTATTGTTGCGTTTTATATTTATATATATATATATATATATATATATGTGTGTGTGTGTGTGTGTGTGTGTGTGTATTTCTTTTTATCACAACAGATTTCTCTGTGTGAAATTCGGGCTGCTCTCCCCAGGAAGAGCGCGTCGCTATACTACAGCACCACCCATTTTTTTGTATTTTTTCCTGCGTGCAGTTTCATTTGTTTTTCCTGTCGAAGTGGGTTTTTGTACAGAATTTTGTCAGGAACAACCCTTTTGTTGCCGTGGGTTCTTTTACGTGCGCTAAGTGCATGCTGCACATGGGACCTCGATTTATCGTCTCATCCGAATGACTAGCGTCCAGACCACCACAAAGTCTAGCGGAGGGGGAGAAAATATCGGCGGCTGAGCCGTGATTCGAACCAGCGCGCTCAGATTCTCTCGCTTCGTAGGCGGACGCGTTACCTCTAGGCCATCACTGCATACATATACTCTGTGTGTGTGTGTGTGTGTGTGTGTGTGTGTGTGTGTGTGTAGAGGGGGTGGGATGGATTCAATCGAACAAAGTACTGCACAAACGAAACACTCTATAACCCAACGACAAGATGACTGATGCAGAATTTTCCGAACCCATACAATACATACCTCTCATTCTTTCAGCAACCAGACAAACACTGAACACTCCTCCACATACGAAAACAGGTACGGGTGTGTGTGTGTGTGTGTGTGTGTGTGTGTGTGTGTGTGCAAGGCACGGGGGATGTTTAGCATGCAGGTCAATGGTGCCAGAGAGACCCTACAGCCAAACCTAAACACACCCCTGCTTGATTGTGGAGTGCAGGAATCTGGTTCTTCCCCACCCCTCTCTTCCCACCCCACTGTCCCAAACACCATCAGGCACGGTGCCCGATACAAGGTGTGAACTGAAACGAAACTGTTTGAATACCGGTGTAACACTCTAACCCCCCACCCCCACCCCCACCCCCACCCCACTGTCCCAAACACCATCAGGCACGGTGCCCGATACAAGGTGTGAACTGAAACGAAACTGTTTGAATACCGGTGTAACAGTCTAACCCCCCACCCCCACCCCCCTCTTCCCACCCCACTGTCCCAAACACCATCAGGCACGGTGCCCGATACAAGGTGTGAACTGAAACGAAACTGTTTGAATACCGGTGTAACAGTCTAACCCCCCACCCCCACCCCCACCCCACTGTCCCAAACACATCAGGCACGGTGCCCGATACAAGGTGTGAACTGAAACGAAACTGTTTGAATACCGGTGTAACAGTCTAAACACACACCCTCTTCCTCCTCCCAAATTGGACTTTAACCCCGAGGCATCCTGGGCTAAGCCTCTGGGGTTACTTGTGGCTAGTCGAAATCGAGCCACCCTAGCTCCCAGTTGGAAATTACCCGCTTTCTAAGGGTTAATGAAGCTAGTGAAAAGAGAAGAAGAAAAAAGAATAAGGGTCGTTCAGGGCTAGACTTTGTTGAACCCCTACCCCTCTTCTCCATCATAACTTAGAGGAAGCACAAACTTGGGGGAATTCGAAGTCGACAGCCTGTATTGATTCTAACTGGACGAAAAGTAACTCCTCGGGGGTCGTATTAACTTAGCCACTGGCTCAACTCAACTCCGGTGACCCGGAAGCTCTACGGTTGTGCAGAGGACCTGCAGCATACAGCGTGCTGCCTTCATGGTGGGATGTCCATGTGACGAACGAGAAGCAAGAAGATGATGATTCTATATTAACAAATAGTAAACAGTGGTAACTCTCTCCATTCACAAGGTACACAACTTCAAGTCAGTGCTGCTTAAGCTACCAATTCAGCTAGCACACAGGTAAATAAAAGGTACATTGGAACAAACCCAGACACTTCCTCAAAAAAAAGAAGCTCCGGGCCTGTCCTTATACCGATCATTTGACATGTGCACACAGCAGCAAAGACAGAAGAAATATGCAAACACAAATTAGCTTTTATTCAATACTGGCATAGCCTTTTTAATCCTGAACAAACCACACGGAACACATGGATGTTAGTCGTTTCATCTCCTGGCCTCATTGTTTGTTAATTTCCAGATTCTCTATTAACCAAGAATGACCACCATATGGACTGCGAGGGAGAGTAAAATCCGCCTGGTAGGAAAGGGGGTAAAGTGTGACCAGTTAGTTGAATTTTACCCCCGAGGGTCATTCCATAGACCCCCAGGGTTAGTTTCGGCTATCTATGTTTAACCCCAGGGTAAAAAAAGAACAAGGGTTAGTTTCGGCTATCTATGTTTAACCCCAGGGTAAAAAAAGAACAAGGGTTAGTTTCGGCTATCCATATTTAACCCCAGGGTAAAAAAAAAAAAACAAAAAAACAAGGGGGGGTACAAGTATGCTTCTACACCGTTGTATTGCAAAAGAAGCACTCCGCTGCAGGTAACAAACATTTGGATAAAACTTGTGGTGGACTGGTTCACGGACCCACAGAACAACAGACTAGGAAGTGGAGGTCACAGGTTCAGGTAACAAACATTTGGATAAAACTTGTGGTGGACTGGTTCACGGACACACAGAACAACAGACTAGGAAGTGGAGGCCACAGGTTCTAGTCCTCCGAGGAACAAAAATCCAAATTTCTTCCCTTCACTGTTGTGATGATCACAGTGCTGGGATGACGCAGCACTAAACTGGTCCATGCTCTTCGAGCACGTACATGAAAAAAAATAAGAAAGAAAAAAATCACCGACAAGAAGGCAATTGTCCTTTGCAGATTTCTACAGAAAAAAATCCATGTTCACAGGGAAAGCAAATATGTAGACTTGTATTCAGAAAACATAATGAAGAAAAAGAAAAAAACAACATGGTGCTGGATAGCGCGTTCTTTCTGGATTAAACTGACCTGCACTGGTTTCGGTTTCGGTTCCAAGAAGCCCTCAAAGCGAGTTGATCCCTTTGGCTACACATTAGAAAATAACAATAATGATGACAATAGCTCACAAACAAAAATTACTATAAAACACACACACATAGCTTGAGATGACTTGGCCTGGGTCGAGCTGCTTCGTCAGTTGTGAAAACGGTATGATAACTGAGCACGCCAAATCAGTACAATGAAGCAAAACTGGAATGGAATGACTCTCACTTTGTCATCTGTTGTCCTCCCAAACTTCCCAGCCGCCTTTTTCTCCGGTGCAAGTCTGTCTTGGCAGAGTGCACTCTTGTGATGCTACATAGTGTAACAAATGTCTTGGCAGAGTGCACTCTTGTGATGCTACATAGTGTAACAAATGTCTTGGCAGAGTGCATTCTTGTGATGCTACATAGTGTAACAAATGTCTTGGCAGAGTGCACTCTTGTGATGCTACACAGTGTAACAAATGTCTTGGCAGAGTGCACTCTTGTGATGCTACATAGTGTAACAAATGTCTTGGCAGAGTGCACTCTTGTGATGCTACACAGTGTAACAAATGTCTTGGCAGAGTGCACTCTTGTGATGCTACACAGTGTAACAAATGTCTTGGCAGAGTGCACTCTTGTGATGCTACATAGTGTAACAAATGTCTTGGCAGAGTGCACTCTTGTGATGCTACACAGTGTAACAAATGTCTTGGCAGAGTGCACTCTTGTGATGCTACACAGTGTAACAAATGTCTTGGCAGAGTGCACTCTTGTGATGCTACATAGTGTAACAAATGTCTTGGCAGAGTGCATTCTTGTGATGCTACATAGTGCTAGTGTAACAAATGTCTTGGCAGAGTGCACTCTTGTGATGCTACATAGTGTAACAAATGTCTTGGCAGAGTGCATTCTTGTGATGCTACATAGTGTAACAAATCATCCCTACTCCTTTTTTTTCTCCTTAAGGAGGAGTTGTTTTGTGTTTTGTTTTCGTTTTGTTGTTGTTTTTTTGTTTTTGTATTTGTTGTTGTTGTTTCGTTTTGTTTTGTTTTTGTTGTTGTTTCGTTTTGTTTTGTTTTGTTGTTGTTGTTTCGTTTTGTTTTGTTGTTTCGTTTTGTTTTGTTGTTGTTGTTTCGTTTTGTTTTGTTTTTGTTGTTTCATTTTGTTTTGTTTTTGTTTTTGTTTCGTTTTGTTTTTGTTGTTGTTTGCTGTTTTTTGTTCTTGTTTTTCTATTTTTCGTGTGTGTGTGTGTGTGTGTGTGTGTGTGTGTGTGTGTGTGTGTGTGTGTGTGTGTGTAACCTTGTATACCTCGGGCAGAACAAACCTTACCACGTCTTTTTGTCTATGTGATCACTTATGAGCGGGGGAAAAAATCAGTCCACAAAGAAAGAAGAGACTGAAAGAATGCAGAAACCCGAGGGCAGAAAAAACAACAGAAAGGGGCTGGGGGGTCGGGAAGTCGGGGGGGGGGGGTAACCTGAAGAATGAAACTCCGGGCAGGAGAAGAGAGGAGGGGTGGAGGAGTGGAGGCCGGGTGTGTATACGGCAACAGGTACCAGACAGTTCCGTGATACCTGGAAGGCTTGATGGATAGTGATACCTGGAAGACTTGATGGATAGTGATACCTGGAAGGCTTGATGGATAGTGATACCGGAAGACTTGATGGATAGTGATACCTGGAAGACTTGATGGATAGTGATACCTGGAAGGCTTGATGGATAAGCGGCACTCAGGTGTAGACCCCACTCTCCCCAATATCGCCACCCCCACCCCTCCCAACCCTTCCCACCCCACCACCACAGCTGGCGAGTGTATTGTTGGGTCTGAACACGATGGTCGATTTCCACCTCAACTCTTCTGATGGATTAGTTTTGTTCCCCCGTTCTGTTCCCTTCCCTTCCTGGCCTGCTAAATTGACCTTTTCAGCACCCCGTTTCCCCAGCTGAACATCACTGTACGTTGTATGGACCGTACTGGACTGGATGATGTTGGATTGTGCTGCGGGCGTGTGTTTCTCCTCCTTTGTGGGTCCTCCAACCTCCTGGGTTTTCTTGTTTTGGGGGGGCGGGGGGTGGGGGTTTCGCCATTTTTTTCCCTCGACGCAGCCTTTCCATTTAACTTTCTTCCGTTAAATGCAAGCTACATCAGAAAAACGAATGAAAATAAGATAGTGAGCATACACATTTGTTGTTGTTTTTGTTGTTTTGTTGCTTTATTATTATTGTTGTTGTTATTGTGTATGTGTGTGTGTGTGTGTCTGTGGTAAACTTTAACAAGTTCATTTCCACAAGAAATACTTTGTTTACCAATACCAAATTTGGATTAAACATAGTAGGAAGAAAAAATTCACAGTGATACCAATGATAGTTTGTAAGTCTTCCAGATTAAGCCGTATTTCCGGATCACTACCTGTTTATTTCGTTGAGGCTCGATCTGGATCCAAAAAAGCCATAATCCCGCTTCCCAGTTGCCGGAACGTAGGCTATGTTTTGTATTTGTGTAGTGGTGTTTGAGTGTGTGTTTTTTGTACAATTGTAAAGAGCATAGCGCTTCAAGAATTTGCGCTTTTGCAAGATGTCTCAAACAAAAACAACAACAAGATACTGTGTTTTGTGAGGCACTCAGAGCAGTTTCTATACAGAGTGGTACAGAAGCATCCATTATCAATATCATTATCAAATGTTTATGGCGAAAAGTGAGCCCCTATCACGGCCTCATCAAAGTGAATAACGAACATCACAATGCCTTGTTAACCTCAATGCATACATCAAATACCCCTACCTGTATGGCTGTGCTTCAACGCTCGTTAGCCATGACGCAAATCCCCATTCCCGTCAGTTTGCAACCACACACCACAGCTGGTGTCTGCAGTTTCACCCCAACAGCTGTGTTCTATAAAGGGCTGTTGAAGGCATCCTGTTTTGTCTCTCTCAAGCGCAACAGGAGCCAAACATTCTCGATAAATCTATAAGCACCCGCCAACAAGTTCAAAATCTTTTCTTTTTTTTCCTTTTGTATTTTGTTATTTTTAGATATTGGCAAAGGGTAAGCGTTTTGTACAATGTATGCTGTTGGTGTTATTATCAGTTTAGTATCTGTGGTGGAGAAAATCGAGATTTGGTGTTTCTTTGAACATGTTTGCTCTCTGTGCACAAACTGTAATATACTGTCGTTTTGTACAAATGATGACGGAACAATTCCTGATGTGGGTAAAATTAACCATTTAGAAAATATTTTTTGTGTGAGATGATTTTTGAAACACGGTTTCTTTTATCAAACTGATCGAAAATCTTCTCTCCATAATTACTCTACCCATCCTCTCTCTCACCTCTCTCCCTCTCTCCCCCCCATCTCTTCCTCACTCATTCACCACTTCCGTCCTTTGCTGCCCATCACAACGCCCTCTCTCTCTCCCTCTCTCTCCCCCATCTCTACCTCACTCATTCACCACTTCCGTCCTTTGCTGCCCATCACAACGCCCTCTCTCTCACCTCTCTCCCTCTCTCTCCCCCATCTCTACCTCACTCATTCACCACTTCCGTCCTTTGCTGCCCATCACAACGCCCTCTCTCTCACCTCTCTCCCTCTCTCTCCCCCCATCTCTACCTCACTCATTCACCACTTCCGTCCTTTGCTGCCCATCACAACGCCCTCTCTCTCTCACCTCTCTCCCTCTCTCTCCCCCCATCTCTACCTCACTCATTCACCACTTCCGTCCTTTGCTGCCCATCACAACGCCCTCTCTCTCTCACCTCTCTCCCTCTCTCTCCCCCCATCTCTACCTCACTCATTCACCACTTCCGTCCTTTGCTGCCCATCACAACGCCCTCTCTCTCTCACCTCTCTCCCTCTCTCTCCCCCCATCTCTACCTCACTCATTCACCACTTCCGTCCTTTGCTGCCCATCACAACGCCCTCTCTCTCTCACCTCTCTCCCTCTCTCTCCCCCCATCTCTACCTCACTCATTCACCACTTCCGTCCTTTGCTGCCCATCACAACGCCCTCTCTCTCACCTCTCTCCCTCTCTCTCCCCCCATCTCTACCTCACTCATTCACCACTTCCGTCCTTTGCTGTCCATCGCACAACGCCCACGTTGTTGTTTTGTTGTTGTTGTTTTTATCTTGTTTCTTACTGTTGTGATTATCTGTGATTTGTGTCATATGCGAACAATCAGCATATTTGTGTTTCGTTTTGTTTTTGTTTGTTGACTTGGTGGTTGTTGTTTTTGTCGTTGTTGTTTAGTAATGTGTGGGTTTGAGTGTGTGTGTGTGTGTGTGTGTGTGTGTGTGTCGGTCTGTCTGTTTTATAATGTGTGACTGTGGATTTCTTGACGTCCATTACATGACCATGTTTGTGTCATTTTCATCTTGTCCTGTGCTGATCATTCCTTAACCGCACGATATGTCATACTGTCTGTCTGTCTGTCTGTCTGTCATACTGTCTGCCTGTCTGTTTGTCTCTCTATCTCTCTTTCTCTCTCTCTCTTGCTCACTTTCATTTTTTCTCTCTCCCTCTCTATCCCCCCTCTCTCTCTGTCTCTCTTTCCCTCTCTCTCCTTCTCTCTCTTTCCCTCTCTCTCTCTCTTTCCCTCTCTATCCCCTTCTCTCTCTCTCTCCCTCTCTCTCTCTCCTCTCTCTCTCCCTCTCTCTCTCTCTCTTTCCCTCTCTCTCTCTCCCTCTCTCTCTCCAGCTCAGAGAAAGAAGCGGTGGCTCCGATCACAAACACTGATCACCTTACTTCGGGTGACCGAGGACAATCAGCGGAGAACACACACACAGAGAATCCACTGTTCCACTCCAACGCATTGCACGTGCATGCTTACTGGAAATTCAACCGCTTCACATCTAGGTGCGCGTGCGCGGCCTTAAGATCTGTCTTGTGATCAGGTTGTTTGTCCAGTATTGGAACTATTGCACAGTGACCGAAAGGACGGTGTCTGAGATAACTATCTCTATGCCAAGAGAAAGTGTTACCTTGATATTGAAAAGAGTCCATGGATTCTCTTGAGTGATGGTTGTGGTGTGGTGTGGTGTGGTAGGCTTGGGTATATAGTCAGGTAGGGTATGGTGGGGTTGAGTAGGTTCCTGGGTGATTAGGACTGATCTGGAATGAGGTTGGGTGGTCGTGTGGTTTGTTGTGTGCGCGAGAACGCGCGCGCACGTTGTGTGTGTGTGTGTGTGTGTGTGTGTGTGAGTGAGAGACAGAGACAGAGAGAGAGAGAATGCGTGTGCATGCACGCATACACAGGCCGCTCGCAAATACTTGTCAGTGAAGTTTGCGAAAGTGAGAATTTCGAGAGAGTGCGAGCACCCCAAACAGGTTTGAACTTTACAAACCGCTGTTGGTCACGTGAACTGAAGTAAAACACAAACAGTTAAAACAGGGAAAAAAATTTAAACCATCGGGCCGTGGTCACATGGGGTCAACCCGTTGGAAAGAGATGAGCGGCAGGGAGGCAGGGAGGGGTGGACGTGGGAAAACAGGAAAGAGATGAGCGGCAGGGAGGGGTGGACGTGGGGAAACAGGAGAGAAAGAGATGAGCGGCAGAGAGGGATGGACGTGGGAAAACAGGAAAGAGATGAGCGGCAGGGAGGGGTGGACGTGGGAAAACAGGAGAAAGAGATGAGCGGCAGGGAGGGGTGGACGTGGGAAAACAGGAAAGAGATGAGCGGCAGGGAGGGGTGGACGTGGGAAAACAGGAAAGAGATGAGCGGCAGAGAGGGGTGGACGTGGGGAAACAGGAGAGAAAGAGATGAGCGGCAGGGAGGGGTGGACGTGGGAAAACAGAAGAGGCAGGGAGGGGTGGACGTGGGAAAACAGGAAAGAGATGAGCGGCAGGGAGGGGTGGACGTGGGGAAACAGAAGAGGCAGGGAGGGGTGGACGTGGGGAAACAGGAGAAAGAGATGAGCGGCAGGGAGGGGTGGACGTGGGAAAACAGAAGAGGCAGGGAGGGGTGGACGTGGGGAAACAGGAGAAAGAGATGAGCGGCAGGGAGGGGTGGACGTGGGAAAACAGAAGAGGCAGGGAGGGGTGGACGTGGGAAAACAGGAAAGAGATGAGCGGCAGGGAGGGGTGGACGTGGGAAAACAGAAGAGGCAGGGAGGGGTGGACGTGGGAAAACAGGAAAGAGATGAGCGGCAGGGAGGGGTGGACGTGGGGAAACAGGAGAAAGAGATGAGCGGCAGGGAGGGGTGGACGTGGGAAAACAGAAGAGGCAGGGAGGGGTGGACGTGGGAAAACAGGAAAGAGATGAGCGGCAGGGAGGGGTGGACGTGGGAAAACAGGAGAAAGAGATGAGCGGCAGGGAGGGGTGGACGTGGGGAAACAGGAGAGAAAGAGATGAGCGGCAGAGAGGGGTGGACGTGGGAAAACAGAAGAAAGAGATGAGCGGCAGGGAGGGGTGGACGTGGGGAAACAGGAGAGGCAGGGAGGGGTGGACGTGGGGAAACAGGAGAGGCAGGGAGGGGTGGACGTGGGGAAACAGGAGAGGCAGGGAGGGGTGGACGTGGGGAAACAGGAGAGGCAACGAGGACGATAACGAAACATTTCACGAACTCAAAAATGGTGGGGGGGGGGGGGGGGAACCCATACAGATGGGAAAGGGATAGGCAGAAGTGAAGGTTGAAGGAGGAAAAGGGAGGGGACAGCACATGGCAACCACACCACCACCATCACCCCCATCACCCCCACCACTATCACCACCACCATCCCGATATAACGATGTTGCACTGGGGTGAACTTCGCCCTGCCACACAAACACCATCACCCCCATCACCACCACCACCATCACCCTCACCACCCCCACCACTATCACCACCACCATCCCGATATAACGATGTTGCACTGGGGTGAACTTCGCCCTGCCACACAAACACCATCACCCCCATCACCACCACCACCATCACCCCCACCACCACCACCACTATCACCACCACCATCCCGATATAACGATGTTGCACTGGGGTGAACTTCGCCCTGCCACACAAACACCATCACCGCGGCAGTGCAGTGAACAGAACAGCAGGTCAACAAGACACTTCCACATTCCTTCCCTCCCACACCACACTCTTTTAGCCAACACAATGATAAGCAGTTCATCAGAGGACGGTGCCAGAAGGGAGTGGTGCCGATAGCTGCAGGCTGCTGTGGTCGTCCCCTGTGCGGATTGTCGGCGCGGCTCTTTAAGCATAGATAGTGCATTATCTCGGTTAAATTCCCAGGACGTATCATCACCACAGAGTGTCAGCATAGATAGTGCATTATCATCACCACAGAGTGTCAGCATAGATAGTGCATTATCTCGGTTAATTCCCAGGACTATCATCACCACAGAGTGTCAGCATAGATAGTGCATTATCATCACCACAGAGTGTCAGCATAAATAGTGCATTATCTCGGTTAATTCCAAGGACTATCATCACCACAGAGTGTCAGCATAAATAGTGCATTATCTCGGTTAATTCCAAGGACTATCATCACCACAGAGTGTCAGCATAGATAGTGCATTATCTCGGTTAAATTCCAAGGACGTATGATCACTACAGAGTGTCAGCATAGATAGTGCATTATCATCACCACAGAGTGTCAGCATAAATAGTGCATTATCTCGGTTAAATTCCTAGGACGTATGATCACTACAGAGTGTCAGCATAGATAGTGCATTATCTCGGTTAAATTCCAAGGACGTATGATCACCACAGAGTGTCAGCATAGATAGTGCATTATCATCACCACAGAGTGTCAGCATAAATAGTGCATTATCTCGGTTAATTCCAAGGACTATCATCACCACAGAGTGTCAGCATAAATAGTGCATTATCATCACCATAGAGTGTCAGCATAGATAGTGCATTATCATCACCATAGAGTGTCAGCATAGATAGTGCATTATCATCACCACAGAGTGTCAGCATAGATAGTGCATTATCATCACCACAGAGTGTCAGCATAAATAGTGCATTATCATCACCATAGAGTGTCAGCATAGATAGTGCATTATCATCACCACAGAGTGTCAGCATAGATAGTGCATTATCATCACCACAGAGTGTCAGCATAGATAGTGCATTATCATCACCACAGAGTGTCAGCATAGATAGTGCATTATCATCACCACAGAGTGTCAGCATAGATAGTGCATTATCTCGGTTAATTCCCAGGACGTATGATCACCACAGAGTGTGTCTTTAACGCGAATTTTCATCATGTCACAATACACGAAACGTTCCACAATCACTCGGAGGTCGGCTGGAAACAGAAATCAAGGACGTTTACCTGGTTTTCAACCTTTTTTTTGTTTGTTTTTTCGCTCACTCCGTTTGTTTGTCTGACGAACCCGCTAGGCTTACACATGGTCACCAACAACAAGTCACGACTGATCGCATGTCGAGTGGTGGTGGTCCTTACTTGATTTTCAACAGAAAACAGAGTGAAGGAAAAAGTCTGAAAAACAAGCAAAAATGTCCACGATTCTGTTTCTGATTGACCTACGATTGATTGTGGAACGTTCCTTGGATGATATGATGGAATTTTGCGAAAAACACACTGTGATTTTACGCCCGGCTCCTAGGACTTAACCCCTCTGTCAACAGAAGCAGGAAAACATTACTTTAATAATAATTAACAAATAAAACCCATCGAGGCAACTATGTGTTTGTTCCGTATTGTCTGTACATTCTGCGTAGCTTATTCAGGATTAAAAGGCTATGCCAGTCTTGCATAAAAAGCTAATTTGTGTTTGCACATTTCTCCTGTTATTGCTGCTGTTTGCACATTTCTCCTAATATTGCTGCTGTTTGCACATGTCATATGGTCGGTAGACGCACAAGTTTCTAATAACGTACTTTTTATTTACCTGTGTGCTCGCTGAATCGGTAGCATAAGCAGCATTGACTGGAAGTTGTGTACCTTGTGAACGGACAGAGGTACCACTCTTTACTGTTTTCTTCTCCTGGCCTCATTTAGTCCTTTTAATAATAATGGTTGAGTCGTTTTCTTTTATCAGAGCTGGTCAGTCTGGGCCAGTGCCTGGACATTCTGATCCAACCATCGAACAATGGACAAACACAACGTGGGTGGGAATGGGAAAGGGTGAAACGGGGAAGGGAGGGGGGCGTGGGTGTTGGGCAGACAGAGACAGACTGAGTAGGAGAGACAGGAGAAGACTGGGAAAACCAATGGAGAGAGAGACAGGGGGTGGATACGGATGAGGTTTTATTGGACACAGGCCATGGGCCTCGTGAAAGGATGGTGTAGACATGTATTTCAGGGGTATCAAATAAAAATGATAACAATTACCAGTTGCAATTAGCATTTCCAATTCAGAAACAAGCATACGATCACTCAGCTGCATTTTGTACGTCGAATTTTGAAAGCTTTGCATAAGTAGTTTGCTAATTGCTTAATAACGGATTCTTTAGTGGATGCTACTAACATAATCTGAACAGTGAAAGGTTGCCTATAACAGCTGAGAGGACACAGCTGGTTTTCTGGGTCATTTAACACAGGACATCAAAGCACACAGTGAATTTCATTACCCTTTCGCACTTTAATCATGACAAAAACAAAGGTCTATACAATTAAGCTAGTTATGGTTGTAATGGTGCACAAACCGGTCAGAAAATCTCAAATCAACCCTAGTCATCGCGGATTTTAGATGTCAATTCATGCTGATAGATGCATTAGCAGGGAGCGTCTGTCTATACTTGTCTATAAAAACCAAACCGAACCATCGCGGAGTTTAGATGTCAATTCATGCTGATAGATGAATTAGCAGGGAGCGTCTGTCTATACTTGTCTATAAAAACCAAACCGAACCATCGCGGAGTTTAGATGTCAATTCATGCTGATAGATGAATTAGCAGGGAGCGTCTGTCTATACTTGTCTATTAAAACCAAACCGAACCATCGCGGATTTTAGATGTCAATTCATGCCGATAGATGAATTAGCAGGGAGCGTCTGTCTATACTTGTCTATAAAAAACAAACCGAACCATCGCGGAGTTTAGATGTCAATTCATGCTGATAGATGCATTAGCAGGGAGCGTCTGTCTATACTTGTCTATTAAAACCAAACCGAACCATCGCGGATTTTAGATGTCAATTCATGCCGATAGATGAATTAGCAGGGAGCGTCTGTCTATACTTGTCTATAAAAACCAAACCGAGCCATCGCGGAGTTTAGATGTCAATTCATGCTGATAGATGAATTAGCAGGGAGCGTCTGTCTATACTTGTCTATTAAAACCAAACCGAACCATCGCGGAGTTTAGATGTCAATTCATGCTGACAGATAAATTAGCAGGGAGCGTCTGTCTATACTTGTCTACAAAAACCAAACCGAACCATCGCGGATTTCAGATGTTAATTCATGCTGATAGATGAATTAGCAGGGAGCGTCTG
>NC_134878.1:65041640-65044140 GCF_041734735.1 Babylonia areolata | reverse complement strand
CTGTGGAATTCCCATGTCAAGTTTATGTGGCAAAGAATAATGTGTTCCCACCCTTGCTTGAATAATTCTATTAGATAAAAAAACTTTTAATATACTCATAGAGATTACCAGATATTCCAACTGATTTCAGTTTGAATAAAAGACGTTTGTGCCAAACCTGATCGTAGGCTTTTTTTACGTCAAAAAACGTTGCGAGGACACTTTTTCTGCGGGCAAACTGATGTTTTATTTGAGTTGTAATCTTTACTAGGTGTTCGACCGTTGATCTTCCTTTTCTAATCCAGCCTGGTTCACTGGAATGATATTGTATTTTTCGCAATAAGTTATAATTCTAAACAGGACTATTTTTTCCATCAATTTACAGACATGCGAGGTCAAAGCAATAGGCCTGTAACTATTTTATTACGTTTAGGTTTTCCTGCTTTTAAAACCGGTACAACTATTGATGTTTTCCATATCTGTGGTACAGTTCCAGATGTCCAACATTTCTGATATATTTTGTGTAGGAAAACGATACAATTTTTTGGGATGTGTTTTAGCATCACATTCGATAGTGCATCGATTCCAACTGAACTTTTTTTATTGCCAAGGGAAGCTATAGCGGTTTGTAACTCCTCATATGTAATAGGAGAATTAAACCACAAGTCATTTTGCGGAATGGGATCACTGTATAAAGCACTATTTTCTTCCCTGGCTCTGTGTGTTTTACACTCAGGTGATAAGCCTTCGTATTTGCTATTTTTCGCAAACATTTCAACAAAAATTTCTGCCTTTTCCTGATCTGATAGAAACTTGTTTTGTGAGTCATTTGATATTGGGCAACTTGGTAACTTTATTCCATTTTTCATTTCTTTCATTTTTGTCCAAACTTTATTAAAGTCTTTATGATCTGAAATTTCTTGTGAACAAAATGATGACCAATGATCTTTTTTAGCTTGGGCTACAGTCATATTACTCTGAGTGTTTGCTTTCTTCATTTCTTTGTGGTTTGGGGGCTTACTGTCCGCGAGGTAGTTCTTAAATGTTTCTTTCTTGTAACTAACTGCCTTTTCACATGCATCATTCCACCAGACATTGCCTGAACGGTCACCTGACTTCACAGCCTTTACTTTTGGTATCGACATATCAGCTGCTGATAACACAGCTTCTGTAAAATTTGAATACATTACATCTACACTCTCATTCTCAAGTTTTTCAAAATCGTGAGAGGTAAGAATGTTTTGAAATAGATCCCAATTTGCATTTTTATATTTATATTTTGGAATTATGTCGACGTTATTATCAGCTGATTATCATCATCAGCGATTGTAATGATGATAGGCACATGGTCGCTTCCCAATGTGTCTTTATGTGTTTCCCAGGTACATGATGGGACTAGCTCCGGGGATATTAGTGTCAGGTCAATTGCTGTTGGTCTGTGTTTTGAGACGTCAGGAATTCTAGTAACACTACCATCATTCATAAGATAAAAGGGGCTGTCTGTGATGTTTTCTATTAACCGATTGCTTGTTACAGTTTTACAGTCCTTTTCCCAGAATGGAGCGTGAGCATTGAAATCACCAGCTATTACCCATTTACCAGGCTGTTGTTCTTGTAATGTTCTAAGCCACTCAGTATTTCGATCGTTTGGACCTTTCGGAAGATAAACGGAAAGTACGTTAAGAATTAGCTTGTTGCTAAATTTTACTGTAGCTGCACAAGAGTGTATGTCAAAGCTTGCAATAGACTTTAAAACAGGAGACTCACATAGACTATACTGTAATTCCCTAAGTATATAAATAGCAGTACTTATCTTCTTGCCCTCGTTCCCAGTTTCATATACTGGTGGAAAATAATAATTTGGAAGTTTGGGAAGCTTACATGCACTGATATTAAGTGACTGCAGAATCAAAACATCACACTTACTTGATGCTAGAAAATGTTTCAAATAGGCCAGGTTAGATAGAATAGATCTGCAGTTCCACTGGAGCAGCCTAATTTGCAATTGCGTTTGTTTTTTCATTACTGATTATCTTTCCTATCAGATAACTGTATGATGGTGAAAATAAACCGTAAATGAAAGGAAACGGGAAACCAAAATAATAGTCTAAATATTGTCAACAAAAAATGCACTTGCAAACGGCAGGAAGAAAGGTCACTCAGCAAAACAAGAATATCGCTCAGCACAAAAGTTTATCAGTGCCAGGCAGAAGTTGACGCAAATGTTAATAAAACACTGGCCAGTCCATCAGTGCGTCGTAAGGATTGTACCAGCCGTGATGAAAGGGGGCGGGGTTCTGGTGATGGTGGAACCTGGCTCTGCGTGTTGATTTCTTCGGTGTTTCCCAGAGAAGATCTCGAACATGTCGCCCGATGTTTCCTGCGAGGATGCTGGCTCCTCTGCCGTTGGGGTGGACAGCGTCTCTGAGGGCGTTGGTCTTGAGGTTGTCGTTCTTTATAAATGATATGTTTTTTTCGTCAAACAGTTCCGAAGCCACCATTGCGTTGAACAGTTGTCTCT
>NC_134878.1:65031640-65036640 GCF_041734735.1 Babylonia areolata | reverse complement strand
CTCTCGTTTTTCTGTTTTCTTTTTTCTTTTTTTTGTGTGCTACACATGCCTCCTTCATTGGCCGGAAATTTTTTTTTTCCATTTTTATCTTTTTTTTCACATCGATTTTCCAATGACTGCATATTTTGTTTCCTAGGTATTGTTCTAAGTAACAAGTGATCACAGTTGACTATTGTCGTTTCATGGACAATTTCAGTAGTGAAGCCGTGCAGGTGGGAATTGCATACTTCCCTTACTTCCTTTTCGTTCTTTGTCTTGCTGGGCCGAAATTCCCACGTTCACTGGTATCTTCGACTTGGCTCTTGTAGAGTTAACAACATATTGGCTTGGCTCTTGTCGAGTTAATATATTGGCTTGGCTCTTGTAGAGTTAACAACATATTGGCTTGGCTCTCGTAGAGTTAATATATTGGCTTGGCTCTTGTAGAGTTAACAACATATTGGCTTGGCTCTTGTAGAGTTAACAACATATTGGCTTGGCTCTCGTAGAGTTAACAACATATTGGCTTGGCTCTTGCAGAGTTAACAATATATTGGCTTGGCTCTTGTAGAGTTAATATATTGGCTTGGCTCTTGTAGAGTTAACAAAATATTGACCTGGCTCTTGTAGAGTTAACAATATATTGACCTGGCTCTTGTAGAGTTAATATATTGGCTTGGCTCTTGTAGAGTTAACAATATATTGACCTGGCTCTTGTAGAGTTAACAATATATTGTCCTGGCTCTTGTAGAGTTAACAATATATTGACTTGGCTCCTGCAGAGTTAACATATTGGCTTGGCTCCTGCAGAGTTAACAACATATTGGCTTGGCTCCTGCAGAGTTAACAACATATTGGCTTGGCTCCTGCAGAGTTAACAACATATTGGCTTGGCTCCTGCAGAGTTAACATATTGGCTTGGCTCTTATAGAGTTAACATAATTACTGGCTTGGCTCTTGTAGAGGTAACAACATAATCATTGGCTTGGCTCTTGTAGAGTTAACAACATAATTATTGGCTTGGCTCTTGTAGAGTTAACATCATATTGGCTTGGCTCCTGTAGAGTTATCATATTGGCTTGCGCCTTTAACCCATTGAATGCCGCCGAGGAGCCGGTATGCTTGTCAGTGAAAGGCTGTGTGTGTGTGTGTGTGTGTGTGTGTGTGTGTGTGTGTGTGTGTGTGTGTGTGTGTGTATGTATGTGTGTGTGTATGTGTGTGTGTGTGTGTGTGTGTGTGTGTGTGTGTGTGTGTGTGTGTGTGTGTGTGTGTGCTCACATGCGTTCGTTCTTTTGTTTAGCGTCTTTCCACTATCAGTGATATTAGACGTTATAAAAAAAAAAAAATTAATTTTAAAAAGGTGTGTGTGTGTGGGGGGGGGGGGGGGGGCATGGGGTATAACTAACATGCAATTACATTTAACAGTAACAATTCAATAATAATAATTATAATAATCAGAAACCATTAACACAATTCTGAAGTGCATTAAAGGAATGTAGAAATACGGCTATGAACTAATGCCTGTGAAAGTTCGACCATAAGAACCTCGTCAGAAATAACTTTACAAAAATCATCTGCAGAATTATTATTCTCTTTGAAATACTTGGGCAAGAAGGTACGTAACTGCTTACAGTGAAACAAACAATGACGCAAGCTGAACTGCTTACCACAGATGCATGTAACATTTTTACTATACTTTATCTTCAGCGCATCAAGTTTTATACGGAAGAAAGTAGAGGTTATTAATCTTGAAAAGCAAGCTGATGGATTCGGTATCTTTTCTTTAACAATATTCTCGGGGAATAATGTTCCTTTATGGTTTAAAAACTTTAACTTCCATCGGTTATGAAATCGACCCCATGCTGATTTTTCTAACAAAGTGTATGCCTCTTTTACGGAGAGACGGACATTATTTTTGTCGATTTTTTCTGAATCTTGCGCTCCTCTTTTAGCTGCTTTATCAACAGTTTCATTGCCAAGAATGCCCACATGAGAAGGCACCCAACAAAAACTGACCTCAGTCAGGGGGATATGTTCTGAATATAACCATGTGTGGTAAAGGCAGGGGGATATGTTCTGAATATAAACATGTGTGGTAAAGGCAGGGGGGATATGTTCTGAATATAAACATGTGTGGTAAAGGCAGGGGGATATGTTCTGAATATAAACATGTGTGGTAAAGGCAGGGGGGATATGTTCTGAATATAAACATGTGTGGTAAAGGCAGGGGGGATATGTTCTGAATATAAACATGTGTGGTAAAGGCAGGGGGGATATGTTCTGAATATAAACATGTGTGGTAAAGGCAGGGGGGATATGTTCTGAATATAAACATGTGTGGTGAAGGCAGGGGGAATATGTTCTGAATATAACCATGTGTGGTGAAGGCAGGGGGGATATGTTCTGAATATAAACATGTGTGGTAAAGGCAGGGGGAATATGTTCTGAATATAAACATGTGTGGTAAAGGCAGGGGGAATATGTTCTGAATATAACCATGTGTGGTAAAGGCAGGGGGAATATGTTCTGAATATAACCATGTGTGGTAAAGGCAGGGGGAATATGTTCTGAATATAACCATGTGTGGTAAAGGCAGGGGGAATATGTTCTGAATATAACCATGTGTGGTAAAGGCAGGGGGAATATGTTCTGAATATAACTATGTGTGGTAAAGGCAGGGGGAATATGTTCTGAATATAACCATGTGTGGTAAAGGCAGGGGGGGTATGTCCTGAATATAAACATGTGTGGTAAAGGCAGGGCAGAGGAGGGGGCTGGGGGTGACTTAAGATCAGCACAATGCTGTTCCATCTATCGCAGAAATACAGCAGCAGCTCTCGTCATGGAAGCAGACCCTCCACTGATCTTCCATTGAAAGAGTCGTAAAGGATCGGGGCGGGGGGAGAGTGGGGGTGAGGGGGAGGGGGCAGCGGGAAAGGAGGAGGGAAAAAGAGGAAGAGAAATAAACGATGGTAATGTGCTTGGTCACTCAGCCTAAAAATGGGGACCCACACTCATGCCTCTGCTGCTGCTGTGAATGCTATCAGCCTTTCCGCAAGGTGTCGTGTGTGATTGATGATTTTCCAGGCCGTCACACTTTCTTCAAAGTTGCCTTGGGTGGGCAGAATGGATAGGCTCTCTCTCTCTCTCTCTCTCTCTTCTCTCTCTGAGCATCCCCCCCATACCCCCCCCCCCCCTCCGTTATTGCTATGTGTATTTTTATTAGACTTACTGTTTCATATTCACATTAGTATAGTATTAGTTAACATACACAATGTATGCTTATGTGTGTGTGTAAGTGTGCGTGTGCGTGTGCGAAAGAGAGAGAGAGAGAGTGTGTGTGTATGTTCTGTGTAGGTTTTTTCTGCCATGTCGTTTATTAATATGTTTGTGCCTGTGTGTGTGTGTGTGTGTGTGTGTGTGTGTGTGTGTGTGTGTGTGTGTGTGTGTGTTTTATTACCATGTTTATACCTTTATGTAGTACTGTGTTCGCAGGCTGTGACATTAAGTAGCATTGTGTAGTGTATGCAATGACATGTATAATACAGTATTGTGTTGTGCAGACTTGTTTCAGGGCGGGGATGAAAAAAAAGCGCGCCAGTGCTTATCTATTATCCTCGAAAATAAAGAATTTTGTCTTTTCTCTCTCTCCCTCCCTCCCACATTCCCTCCCTCCCTCACTCCGTGCTATAATGGAAGGGTAGGTTTCTATGACGATTCTTTTCAAGTTTCCGCAGGGATGAAAACAAGTCAACGCAAAATAATAGGAAAACCCGCAACGGTGTGTTCTAGACGAATTGATAAGGGACGGAAATCACACATAGATACCTTTCACTTTTTGCGTTCTGGGTTCAGTTTAAACCAACCTTCAAAAAAAACTCTACAACTGCCAGACTCTTCCCTCGAGCACAACTGTGGGGAGGAGGCGGGGGGGGGGGAGAGACAGGGGGGAAGGGGGGCATATTCGACTGTTAACTCTCTTCGTACGAACGACAACAACAGCAAAAAAAGGCGACCATGACCGCTGTTGACATCCTGACATTAAAAAAAAAATTTATTTTTTTTTAAAGACGTTTTACGTGCGGGAGGTTTTCTTTCTTTTTTTTCTTTTTATTTTTAACATTCTTATTCTATTTTCCAATTTGGTAACACATGGAAATTTAACATGAATACATACATGGGAAGGAGAGAGGGAACAATATGGACGAAACATGCACACACACACACACACACACACAGCAACAAACATAGTATTTTTGTGAAATACGCAATTGGGAAGGGAGACGGGAGGCTTTCTGTTTTACATTGAAGAAGTGGATGTATACAAGGAATGCCGCATTTTCAACGACGATAGCTTTTAGACTGTGCCATTCAGACACCAACTGGACATTAGATGGAGTCTGTGCGGAAGGAACGAATGGGAGAAGAACACTGGCCGTAGCGAGTGAGTTAATGAATCCGACGTATCGTGCCTCATCAAGCCGCTACTGGAGTCTGAAGGAGGGGGAAGAAGGGGAAGAGAAAGGGGTTTTGTTGTTGTGTGTGTGTGTGTGTGTGTGTGTGTGTGTGTGTGCTGAGGAATGCGAGACAGTCTGTGCACAGGTGGTTTACAGTCTTCCTGAACCTCTGAATTGAAGAAGGGGTGTGAAAAAACATTATATCAGCCCTTCTTGTCTGGCATTCTGATCTTGCGCGGGGTGGAATGGGGGAGGGGAGGGGAGGGGGGGAACGCGGGGAGGGAGGGAGGGAGCGTGGGGGCATAAGATATATATATATATATATAAAAGCGTTCTTAAATTAAGGCGAAGCAAACTTAGCGATGCGCTGATCGCTCAACAAGCCTGGTCCTGTGACATGACCGCACTGATCAGTCACCATTTTAGTTATTTATTTCATTTATTTAATTTTTTTTATTTTATTTTTTTATCTTTTTTTCTCAAGGCCTGACTAAGCGCGTTGGGTTACACTGCTGGTCAGGCATCTGCTTGGCAGATGTGGTGTAGCGTACATGGATTTGACCA
>NC_134878.1:65024140-65029140 GCF_041734735.1 Babylonia areolata | reverse complement strand
CACACACACACACACACACACCACACACACCAGCGAGGGTCCACGGACACGATTCCTATATATCTAAAGTTTTTTTTAATCCCCCTTCTACTAAAGCTTGAGTCGTGGCCTGGGTGCCAGTCTTTCATTGAGATGAGAAACCGAGTTCCCGTGTGCAGCATGTTCTTGGCGCATGTAAAGGAACCCACGGCAACAAAAATGGGTGTTCGTGGTAAAATGATGTCGAAAGATCCATTTTGCATATAGTCAAAAAAGAAATATATAGAACTATATATATATATATAGAATGCGTTCTGTTTCAAGCACGTCAAAATAATGTGTTCTGTTATAAAAACACAAAAACACACAGCCAAACACACACGCGCACGCAAGGCGCGCGAGGTCGAAAGCGCTCATGCACACATGCACTAATACACCGATAAACGAAGTACACGATAGAACATTTCAAAATTTTCACAAACACGAGTTGAAACCGAGTTGTTTTTGTTGTTGTTTTGTTGTTGTTGTTGCTGCTGCTGCTGCTGCTGCTGTTATTGTTGGTGGTTTTGTTAGTTTTTTGTTGTTTTGTTGTTGCTGCTGCTGCTGCTGCTGCTGTTATTGTTGGTGGTTTTGTTAGTTTTTTGTTGTTTGCTTGTTTGTTGGTGTGGTTTTTGTTTTTTTGTTTTTTGTTTGTTGTTTTTTGTTTGTTGTTTTTTGTTGTTGGTTGTCGGTTTTGTTTGGGTTTTTTTGTTGGGTTTTTTTTTGGGGGGTGTTGTTGTTTGTTGGGGGGTGTTGGTGTTTGTTGGGGGACGAACAATGAGGACAGGGGGGACAGAGACAGCAGGAAGAAAAGACAAACAACGAACCGAACAGAGACAGGGACAGACAGACAGGACACAAAGTAGAAACAAACAGACCCCCCACCCACCCACACCCCCGTCACACACACACACACACACACACACACACACTACCCCCACACTAAAAAAAAAAAAAACCGACAAAAAACAAGTCGAGGAATCCACCAACCACTCACCTCGTCCAAGTCACTCCGCACGTCGTCGTCATCATCGTCGTCGCGCACGTAGCCCACCACCGGCCTCCCCACCCCCTCCCCCACCATCCTCACCAGGCGGACCGCCTCCTCTCCACCTACCGCCACCAGCACCTCTCCCCCTCCTCCAGCACCTCTTCCATCACCCTCACCCTCCTCCACCTCCTCAGCCAACGTCCGCAGAGCCTCCAGGCCCTGCTCCTCTACCGGGACTCGAACCACAGACACGCGGAGAGACACGGGAGGGAGGGAGGGGAGACCAGAGTCGGAGGCGCGGACAGAGGCAGCTTCGGCGATCATGAGATCAGAGTAGTTCAGGCACTCCTGGTAGGTGGCCGTATCGCAGAACAAAGTCACGCGCACATGCTCCTCCGAAGATGACGTCACTGGGGATGACGTCAATGTTAACATCATCATCATCATCAGCCACGCGTTCACCAGCAGCCACAGAAGAGACTTGGTCAAACACAGTATGGACGGAATGAAGGAGCAGCAAGTGGAGGAGTGTGGGTGAGTGGGAGGAGAGCACTGATGGCACCAGAAACTGAAGCCTGGGTGATCAAAGTGGTGAGGCACTTGTACGGACGTCATGACGGGGGGAAACTTTACGTCACTGAAAGGGGATGACGATTTTGTCGATGCTGGTTTGTATCTGTGTGTGTGCGTGTGTGTGCTACCTGATATTGTGCGAGGACCAATTCAATTCTTTATTTCTTTGTTTTGTTGTTGCTTGTTTTGCTTTGTTTTTATTCACGATTCAGGTACTTTTTGTTCTAAAATTAATGATCAGACTCGTTTGAAGAGAATCATGATTCGGTGAGAATTTGTGTGTTTTTTCCCTCAGATGGTCAGACTTGATTAAAGAAACTTTTTCCCTGTATGGTCAGACTTGATTAAAGAAACTTTTTCCCTGTATGGTCAGACTTGGTTTAGTGAGAATCACCAGTCAGTCATGGTTCCCTCCCAACCCCAACCCAGCCCCTAGAATGATCAGACTTGGTTGAAGAGAATCACGATTCGGTGACCGTTTTGGTTTCCCTATTAATGACCAGATTTGGTTCACGAGAATAACGAATCAGGGGTGGTTTTCCACCAAAATGAGAACACTTAGTTGAAGAGAATCACGATTCAGTCATGCATCCCCCCCCCCCCCCTGTATACTCCGAATATGGAAGTCTGCAAAACGCTTATCAATGCCTTGCTGTGAAAAATACGTTTTTAACAGTTTTGTAACCTTAAATGTTTTAGTTTCATATCGTTTGGAGACCAGATAGTAGGTATATACAATATGCTGGACAACTAGTTCCTAACAGCGATGTTTAGAGGTATACTGTAGTATGTTTTGGCCAGTCGCCACCTTTGTCCATTATATCATATATAGTTGCCTGAGTGCAGACAGGGCGAAGCCATGATTCAGTGAGTTGTCACAGACCAGTCACTTTCCCCGCCTCTCCAGTCAACGAACGGCAAGAGGGACTCTATTCGTCGCAGCTGCAGTTTCTGCACACGTTTGACGGCTGTCGATTATCCTCTTCACGATGTATCCTGGGTCATCCTTTCCGTCCTGCAATCAAATAAAGAGTGCCGTGGTTATAACAGCGCAATGAAAAAACCACAACGCACAATAAAAAGCATGATGTACGCGTCTTGGAATTCGTGTTGTTGCGTGACTGGACATTTTAAACAAAATTCCTCCTTAAGGCCTTCTTGTTGTTGTTCTTTTATTAATCACTTACGAACATGGTCACGTTCACACACACACACACACACATACACACACACATATATATATATATATATATATATGGTGAATGTGTGTCTGTGTGTCTATGCCCATGTATGTACGCTCGCACGCGTGTATGTTTGTGTGTGTCCAACTGTGGGTGTGGGGAGGGGATACGGGGGTTGCCTGCAAGCGCGTGCATGCGCTCTTGTGCACGGTTTGAAGACGTTCAGAACATTATCCTTTATTACAAAACTTACTTTCCACACACACGTAACGGTTTTATTGTGGATCGAAAGCACATCAAATTTTCATTGTATTCGTTAAGTGTCTGTGGCGCTTCCTGTTCACTGAGTGGTGTTGGGGGTGGGGGTGAAATACAGACTTCACAAAAACTTAAGGACCAACTTCACAAAAACTTAAGGACAGACTTCACAAAAACTTAAGGACCACTTCATTAAAGCAGAATCTTTTTTCATAAAATGTATAAGATAATAATAATAATAATTATCATTGTTATTATCATTATTAAATAACGAGAGATTATTCAGATGATACAGGCTGCAAACAGTCTACCACTAGCCTCTCATTGAATGCACAAACGGTTGTATCAGACAGACACCCACCATGAAAAGCTTGAAAAATGCGTTTTGAAAATCGATGTATCGGGCAAAAACTGACACTTACCTAGCGATTGTTCACAAACGATAGCTGTGTTCTGATTGTAAAAAATAATTTTAAAAAAGGAAAGAAAATGCATGTGTAAGAAAGCAGCTCTGGTGACGAGTGGCGTTATATTCACTGCATACAACCCTGTTTCCCGGAAATTCAGCGCCATCACCAGGCCCTCAAAAAGAGCTGTGCCAGTTACCAATTTGTCCTTATCTGTTGTGTGTGTGTGTGTGTGTTTGTGTGTGTGTGTGTGTGTGTGTGTGTGAACCGTGTACCTTCAGTCTGAATCTGCACGATTCTGTTATCGACCGTTTTCATCGCACTGTTTCTATAACAGCAACATCAGTCTGAATCTGCACGACAGGAAAAAGTGGAGTTCAACGACCTATCGGCCTAACGCCCTGAAGGTCACGTTGTTCTGGACAAAATAATGTCCGCAGCTGTCTTGTCGGTGGCAGACAGACAAAAGAAATCTGCACGATTCTGTTGTCCGTTTTTTATCGCACTGTCTCTCTATAACAGCAGCTTCAGTCTGAAACTGCACGGTTCTGTTGTCCATTTTCATCCCCCTGTTTCTATTAACAGTAACTTCAGTCTGAATCTGCACGGTTCTGTTGTCCATTTTCATCACCCTGATTCTATTAACAGTAACTTCAATCTGAATCTGCACGCTTCTGTTGTCCATTTTCACCACCCTGTTTCTATTAACAGTAACTTCAATCTGAATCTGCACGGTTCTGTTATCCGTTTACAACGCACTGTCTCTCTATAACAGTAACTTCAGTCTGAATCTGCTCGGTTCTGTTATCGGCCGTTTTCATCGCTGTTACTAAGTGGGTGAGGAGACAGACAAGATAAGGGAAGGAATGCTCAGAGTTCAGTCTTCACTCTCTCAGTAAACAGAGACAGACAAGGAATTTCCCCCCAGACAAAAAAATGTTTTTCCATTCACTCTCTTCACCTCCAAAGAAATTTCAAAAAACCAGGAACAAATGTCTTGACTGTCAAGTCAATTCTCTCTTGCACAACTTGATCCAATCCAGGATCGCCTCGGTCCTAGGCCGGCCAGTCAGTCTACTCACAGTAGTGTCAAGTCAATGTCCACCCCACTCACTCGTGGGAAACTCGGGCACCTTCTCCAGCTCTACAAGGTCCCTCCACTCCATGGCCGGTCAACAAGGAGCCCTGACAACACTTTTTCCAGTTTGTAGCTCTCCGCACACTTCTCCTCGGTGAACATTCCAGTTCTACAAGGTCCCTCCACTCCATGGCCGGTCAACATGGAGCCCTGACAACACTTTTTCCAGTTTGTAGCTCTCGGCACACTTCTCCTCGGTGAACATTCCAGTTCCACAAGGTCCCTCCACTCCGTGGCCGGTCAACATGGAGCCCTGACAACACTTTTTCCAGTTTGTAGCTCTCGGCACACTTCTCCTCGTTGAACATTCCACTTCCACAAGGTCCCTCCACTGCGTGGCCGGTCAACATGGAGCCCTGACAACACTTTTTCCAGTTTGTAGCTCTCGGCACTCCATTTAAATTATTCCTTCCGACACACTGAACGAGCATCCA
>NC_134878.1:65016640-65019140 GCF_041734735.1 Babylonia areolata | reverse complement strand
AAAGGGGGTCATTTAGCAACCAGAGAAAGATGGTTTTACGGAAATGAAGAACTAAAGGTTACAAATTCGTATAGTATTTGGGAATGGTCTTCACAACAAAATTAAGTATTAGTATAGCTTTGTCAGAAGTTTGTAGAAAACGGGAAAAGGGGGGTGATGCAATCACAGAAATCTCTTAAAAAACTTAAGACTATGGACTTAAATCTGTTTTGGAAAATGTTTGTTACACAGATAGAACCACTCTTAACTTATGCAGCTGAAATATGGGGGTTACACGGAGATTGTAAGCAGATTGAAATAGTACATACTTTTGCAATAAAAAGATTCCTTTGTGTTCCTTTGCATACATCTAATACATTAGTCTATGGGGAAACGGGAAGATATCTGCTATATATCAGAACACATATAAAATGCATTAAGTACTGGTTAAAACTCACTGCTTTACCAATGTCACGACTATGTAGAAAGGCTTATGAAATGTTCCTATCAAAACATGAATCTGGTCAGTTTAATTGGGTATCGAGCATTCATAAAGTACTGAGTGAGAATGGGTTTGGTATCACCTTCACCTTCACCTTCACCTCTCCCGTAGTCTGGGTTCAGACCGTTGGGGCACCGCTGCTGACCTGGCCACCACCCCTCTCCACTCTTCACGGTTTTCTGATTTCCTCAGGGCGTCACCGAGCGTCAAGCCTGTCCACCCCCGGATGTTGTCTTCCCATCTCTTCTTCTGCCGTCCTCTCCTTCTGCCTCCTTGTACGGTGCCTTGCAGGAACGTTTTGGCAAGACCAGATGATCGGGAGATGTGTCCATACCACCTAAGTTTGCGTTTTTTCACTATGGACAGAAGGTCTTCGTAGGGTCCAATACTTTGCTTGATTCTGTTCTTCACTTCCGTGTTAGTGATGTGGTCTCTGTAGGAGATGCCAAGTAGTCTACGAAAGCATCTCATCTCGACAGCTTGGATTCTTCTCTCGATGTCTGCAGTCAGGGTCCAAGTCTCGCAGGCGTAGAGCAATATTGATGTAACCAGGGAACGCATCAGTCTGAGTTTTGAGCTGAGAGCGATGTTTTTGTTGTTCCAGATGGTGTTCAGCTTGTTGAGTGCCGTTGTTGTTTGGGCAATTCTCGAGAGTACTTCTGGTTTAGATCCTTCATCTGACACGATTGCTCCCAGATATTTGAAGCTGTGGACTGTTTTAAGCTTTTCGTCGTTGACTTTGATGTCAATGCTGATGCCGTTGGTGTTGTTAGTCATCAGTTTGGTTTTCTCCGCACTGATTTGCATTCCATACGATGTGGAGGCTTTGTCTAGATGTTTGACCAGGCTTGCCAGTTCTTCTTCTTTTCCAGCCAGTCCATCAATGTCGTCGGCAAAACGTAGGTTTGTGATTGTTCTGCCGCCTATGCTGACTGTTCCTACATGCTCTTCCAGTGCGTCAGTCATTATTCTTTCTAAGAAGATGTTGAAGAGTGTTGGGGAGAGTAGACAGCCTTGTCTCACTCCGACTGTGGTTCTGAACCAGTCCCCAATGCTATTGTTGAGGTAGACGGCGCTGGTGGCTTTGTCATAGAGGTGCTGTATCCGTCTGATCAGGTTGGCGTTGATGTTGTACAGATTCATGGTAGCCCACAAAGCTGCATGCCAGACCCTGTCAAATGCCTTCTTAAAATCAATGAAGACGTGGTAGAGGTCTTGTTGGTGTTGATGGTACCTCTCACATAGCAACCTCAAGTTGAAGATTTGTTCAGTTGTGCTCCTTCCTGGTCTGAAACCTGCCTGTTCTTCAGCAATGATGTTTTCTGCTTGTGGTTTCAGTCTGTTAAGCAGGATCTTCAACATGACTTTGCTGGGATGACTAATCAGGCTGATGGTGCGGTAGTTTTGACACTGCTGGAGATTGCCCTTTTTGGGAAGGGTGATGATCAGTGATTGTGTCCACGGTGTGGGCCATTCCCCTGTTTGCCAGATCTTGTTGCAGATTTTCAGTAGCACATCTATCATAACTTCACCCCCTGCTTGGACCAGTTCTGATGGGATGTTGTCCACTCCTGCCGATTTCCCTTTTTTCAGCGATGCTATTGCTGCCTCTATTTCTTCACGGAGTATGGGGTGATTACTGTTATCAGTGGCTGGTGGAACATTCAGTATTGCTGGATCACCTGTGGTCTGTATGTTGTATAGCTCTGAGCAGTATTCTGTCCATCGCTTTAGGATGTCTTGTTCTTCTGTTAGACATTTTCCATCCTTGGTCTGGATGTTGGACATAGTTCTACCTTGCCTTGTGTTGGTAAGTTCTTTCACAACTTGGTAGGCTTTCTTGCTGTTGTTTCTTGTCAGGTTTTCCTCTATGTCCTGGCATTTTCCTTCAATCCAATTCTCCCTTGCCTTCTTCATGCTTCTCTTGATTTCGGTGTTAACTGCTTTGTACTGTTTTGCCCCTTCTTCTTCATTCTTTTTCTTTTTGGTATAGTTTGGTTAAATCAAGGGGTTGGATAT
>NC_134878.1:65006640-65014140 GCF_041734735.1 Babylonia areolata | reverse complement strand
ACACAGACAGACAGAGAAAGAGAGACAGACAGACAGAGACACAGACAGGCAGAGAAAGAGAGACAGACAGACAGGCAGAGAAAGAGAGACAGACAGACAGAGAAAGAGAGACAGACAGACAGAGACACAGACAGACAGGCAGAGAAAGAGAGACAGACAGACAGAGACACAGACAGACAGACAGAGAGACAAACAAGCTACAGACAAGGCATGGGGGAGAGAAACGAGACTTGTTTTCCTTCTCCATCTTTCCACCAGCTCCCAGTCCCCCCCCCCACCCCCCCCTGTAGTTTGCTTGCTGTCGCGGATAACCATGCCAGTTCCCAAAGTAAATGTTTCCTGCTCTCCTAAATAAATGAACTGTTGCTCTTGTGTACATTAGTCTGTTCTGAAATAGCAAAGCTTTGAGAATACCAAGGGGGAACATAATACCTTCAAACCAATGTTTGTCTCACTTTCAGCATTCCGTTGATTTTTTTGTTTTTTTTTTCTATATCACTCACTTGTTTGACCGAAATATAAAAATGAGAAGATTAGAAAAGAAAAAAAACCCACAAAAAACACTGTTTAAAAAAATGAAAGACCATAAAACAACCGAAAAGTTAAAAAATCACTAAACACATTCTTTTGTCATTGCGTCCGAATTGATGAAATGAAGTCATTTTCCTGTTTGTTATTTAGTTCACTGGTTGTTTGTATGATGAAATGAAGTCATTTTCCTGTTTGTTATTTAGTTCACTGGTTGTTTGTATGATGAAATGAAGTCATTTTCCTGTTTGTTATTTAGTTCACTGGTTGTTTGTATGATGAAATGAAGTCATTTTCCTGTTTGTTATTTAGTTCACTGGTTGTTTGTATGATGAAATGAAGTCATTTTCCTGTTTGTTATTTAGTTCACTGGTTGTTTGTATGATGAAATGAAGTCATTTTCCTGTTTGTTATTTAGTTCACTGGTTGTTTGTATGATGAAATGAAGTCATTTTCCTGTTTGTTATTTAGTTCACTGGTTGTTTGTATGATGAAATGAAGTCATTTTCCTGTTTGTTATTTAGTTCACTGGTTGTTTGTATGATGAAATGAAGTCATTTTCCTGTTTGTTATTTAGTTCACTGGTTGTTGTTGAATTCCTTTATTTCTTCCTTCTTTCTTTCCTGTTCATCCTTTCTTTCCTCTTTCTTTCTTGTTTATTTCTTCCTTCTTTCCCTGTTCATCATTCCCTATCTGCTTCCTTTCTGATCATGGTTCTTTTTTTGTTCTTTTTTTCTCTCCTCGTTCATCATTCTGTTCTTCTCTTTTTTTCTCTTTTTTTTTCGCTCGTTTCTTCATCCTTCATTTCTTCTTTGTCTTGTTCTTCCTTTCTCTCTTCTTTGTTTTCTGTATATTATTTCTTTCTAATTTATTCCTTTGTTTACTCTTGCGTTCGATTTTTTTTTTTTTTTTTTTTTTTAGCTTCTTATTCTGTATCTGACGCAGGGCTGTTTTCCCTCCAAACAACAGCTGAAAAACCTTTACTTTTCTTCACTGCATCAGTTCAAAGTTCAGACCAAGTGATAGGAAAAAAGAAAGAAAAAAAGTGAAAGCCATTAATCGGTTGATGATATGAATAAATAGATAGATAATATCACTTTGGGTGATATTAACAACAACTGATGCTACTGCTGATATTACATATGCAAAATTTTTATTCATACTTTTTTCTTTCCTTTTTTTTCTTTTTTTTTTCTAGTGCTGATGCTGTTGTTTTCCACACAAAGTTATTCTACCAGGATTTGTTGTTGTTGTTGGTTTTGTTTTTTTTTTTTTTTTTTTTTTTAGTATAGAATAACGGTAGCTATATCACCTGCAATTAATTAAGCGCAAAGTTAGTTGTTCAGTCATTAATTTAACGTCTAGTGAAAACGGCGTCACAATGTCAGCACTACTCACGTGTAAAAACACTTTCTACGTGGTTTTCAAACAGGAATCCAGCACAACCATATCCTCTCTTTGCTTTCTTTATTTCTTTTTCTTTTTTCTGAAATATTCCAGTGTTGTCAGTGGTTTTCGTGAAACACCTGTATAGGTGACGTCACTGCTGATCACTGTAAGCACCACAGTCTGTCGACGTAAAGTCACACGTCACAACAAGAGGTTCGCCGCTTGCACACGTCGTCAACATCAACAACAACAACATCAACAACAACAACAACATCACGTACAACGCGGTTCGGCTGTCTGCCATGTGGCGGGAGTCCGTTGTATTGCTGCCCACCGCACACACACACTGCGAGCTGGGGAGCCACACGTGCTGTCTCTCTGGGAATGATGATCACTGCCACTGCCTGATGTTCTGGCTACTGCACTGCACGTTCTGCTGGTTGTTGTTGGTTACTGCACGGTGTCTGGGGAAAAAGGGTTATCGCATTTTCGTTTTGAAAAGATGCCCCCGCGGATTTTTTTTTTTTTTTTTTTTTTTTTAGGAGAACGGGGGAATGTGGGGGGCCGGGAGGAGGGAGGGGGGCGGGGGGGGGGGGGGGGGAAGGGGGTAAATTGTCACACATTTTGACTCTGTTTTCCTTTCTTCCGTTTCTCATTTTCATTCTTCGTTTTTTTCTCGTTTGTTTCTCTTTTATTTTCCTTCCTTATGGATATCTATATAGCGACTATCCTCGGTCGGAGACCAAGCTCTAACGCTTTACAAACACGGAGTCATTTACACAACAGGCTGCCTACCTGGGTAGAGCCGACTGACGGCTGCCACTGGGCGCCCATCATTCGTTTCCTGTGTCATTCAGTTAGATTTCAGGCACGCACACCTACACACTCAGACAAACATGTAACATATAACATTTTACGTGTATGACCGTTTTGTTTATTTACCCCGTCATGTAGGCAGCCATACTCTGTTTTCGGGGGTGTGCATGCTGGGTGTGTTCCTGTTTCCATAACCCACCGAACGCTGACATGAATTACAGGATCTTTGACGTGCGTATTTGATCTTCTGCGTGCGTATGCACACGAGGGGGGTTCAGGCACTGGCAGGTCTGCACATATGTTGAACTGGGAGATCGGAAAAATCTCCACCCTTTATCCACCGGGCTCTGCTTTCCAAACCTATAGGTAACTTTCCTAACTTCCTTCCGATAATAACATTTTGATTCCAAGGAGAGTTTAAAAAAACAAAAAAACAACCTTCAATGACATATTTCCAAAGTCTACTTTTTTTTCTCTCATTTTTTCTTTTTTCTCCAAAATTGATCTGACAACCATTTGTCTTCCGAAACAACAGTGGCTCTTTTTGATTTGTTTAATTAAAATTGATAGGCTGCTTTGATATAGGATCTGAACTGTTAGCTCGTTATGTTCAACAGAGTATCCATTAGCTTTCGTTATAGGATCTTAACTGTTAGCTCGTTATGTTCAACAGAGTATCCATTAGCTTTCGTTATAGGATCTTAACTGTTAGCTCGTTATGTTCAACAGAGTATCCATTAGCTTTCGTTATAGGATCTGAACTGTTAGCTCGTTATGTTCAACAGAGTATTCATTAGCTTTCGTTATAGGATCTTAACTGTTAGCTCGTTATGTTCAACAGAGTATCCATTAGCTTTCGTTATAGGATCTTAACTGTTAGCTCGTTATGTTCAACAGAGTATCCATTAGCTTTCGTTATAGGATCTTAACTGTTAGCTCGTTATGTTCAACAGAGTATCCATTAGCTTTCGTTATAGGATCTTAACTGTTATCTCCTTATGTTCAACAGAGTATCCATTAGCTTTCGTTTCAAAAAGACAACAACGACAACAAAAAACAAACAAAAAACAATAACAAAAAAAAAAAACCCAACAGCTTAGTCGGAAGCTTTTATTTATAAACAGTCCCAGATTCCAAACAGTAACTTTCCATGATCTTAATGCTGAATCAGTTTTGTTTTAGTAACTTTCCATGATCTTAATGCTGAATCAGCCAAGGAGTCAGTGAGTATCCTCATGGGTTGGTTTCCTAAGGTGGGATGGGGTTGAAGGAAGTCCTGGTCGAAACCAACAATGTAGGCTCTATATATACACAGGGCTGCGGTGCATGCTGGGAGGTTGCGTGCCCAACGACGTAGCCTGGACGTTGGTCACTTGACGACTTAGCCGGGCTGGATGTTGGTCTCTTGACGACTTAGGCTGGACGTTGGTCTCTTGACGACTTAGCCGGGCTGGATGTTGGTCTCTTGACGACTTAGCCGGGCTGGACGTTGGTCACTTGACGACTTAGGCTGGATGTTGGTCTCTTGACGACTTAGCCGGGCTGGATGTTGGTCTCTTGACGACTTAGCCGGGCTGGATGTTGGTCTCTTGACGACTTAGGCTGGACGTTGGTCTCTTGACGACTTAGGCTGGATGTTGGTCTCTTGACGACTTAGGCTGGATGTTGGTCTCTTGACGACTTAGGCTGGATGTTGGTCTCTTGACGACTTAGCCGGGCTGGATGTTGGTCTCTTGACGACTTAGGCTGGACGTTGGTCTCTTGACGACTTAGCCGGGCTGGATGTTGGTCACTTGACGACTTAGGCTGGATGTTGGTCTCTTGACGACTTAGCCGGGCTGGATGTTGGTCTCTTGACGACTTAGGCTGGACGTTGGTCTCTTGACGACTTAGCCGGGCTGGATGTTGGTCTCTTGACGACTTAGCCGGGCTGGATGTTGGTCTCTTGACGACTTAGCCGGGCTGGATGTTGGTCTCTTGACGACTTAGGCTGGATGTTGGTCTCTTGACGACTTAGCCGGGCTGGATGTTGGTCACTTGACGACTTAGCCGGGCTGGATGTTGGTCTCTTGACGACTTAGCCGGGCTGGATGTTGGTCTCTTGACGACTTAGCCGGGCTGGATGTTGGTCTCTTGACGACTTAGCCGGGCTGGATGTTGGTCTCTTGACGACTTAGCCGGGCTGGATGTTGGTCTCTTGACGACTTAGCCGGGCTGGATGTTGGTCACTTGACGACTTAGCCGGGCTGGATGTTGGTCTCTTGACGACTTAGGCTGGATGTTGGTCTCTTGACGACTTAGCCGGGCTGGATGTTGGTCTCTTGACGACTTAGCCGGGCTGGATGTTGGTCTCTTGACGACTTAGCCGGGCTGGATGTTGGTCACTTGACCTACAGCACTGCGCGGGCGGCGATCCTCGCTCCTGGGCAGCCTATCGCGAAGTTTTCCCTTGTTATACACTGCGGAGACTCGGTGGAAGAGAGCCTCGGAGTATTGCAAATACCCATATGTGTAAGCCATTGCACAATAGTGCAGAAATTATAATCAGTTTTATGTCGTTACACTTTAAAATTTTTCAATTACATACATATATAATTATATGTAAATTTCTACTCATTTTGGTGCCGAGTTTTCGGCCGGCGGGGTTTCCCGCAGTCATCGATCGAATGTGGTATTTTTCTGTGAAGTGCATCTGGTTAGCCTCCGCGGCACCAAACTGATTTTCATGAAAGTGTACAAATTTCACAGCATCCTGGCAGGGTTTGATTTTCTGTCCGCCATACACAATTTTTGAAGTCCCGGCATTGTAATCCCATCTCAAAAACGTCGTACTTGCTTGGCCCGGATGTTTATCATTGTGGCTTACGCAATCTGATCACAACTATTTTTGGGCTTCTTCCGTTATTTAAAAAAAAAATTAAAAAAAAAAAAAAAAAAAAGTATCAAAATGTACGCTCGATCTGTTAGCTCCATTTTCAATATTCGACGTTGACCACGAAAACTGACTTGGAAAAGATCATCTTATTCTATTGAAAAGACGCGCACCGTCTTGCGTCTTGTATCACTAAAAACGTGACACCATGAATATGCCTTCGAATCTTGTATTAATCTGAGAACACTTTTTTTTTTTCACCCACTCGATCTTTCAAATCAACCCTCATATCGAGCTTGAACAGGCAGTGGTTTCTTTGATGTTGTTTTTCGACGATTAGATCTATTTCAATAACGTTTACAACCCTCAGTCGTTGAAACTTTGCATCGGTATTGTCGCGTTGCCCTGTGTCATCATAGATTCATTTTCCTGAAGCTCTCTTACACTTTGGCACACTTTTATAACTTTTCTATGTCACAAATCCATCAGGAATCATTCTGGTTTTCTTTAAGTTGCAGACGACAATTTCAACAATGTATTACTGCATGCATTGGTCAGTCAATCACCGACACTGTTAAAATGTGTGTGGTCATTATTGTTTATACGCAGTCACACTATAGTCACAATCAGCTCTTCATATATTATTTTATCTCTTGCACTCATCAAATAAAGTATATGGATCGCCATGCATACTAAGAATTTGGCCTGTCCCTGCTTGTCCAAAATATAACATCAGGTGTGAATATGAAATTTCAATAGGCCACACTGACCTTTGATGAATAAACCTGATGAATAAGAATAACAGTAATAATAGTTTAAACAAAAACTGTTGAAACAATTTATTTATGAAGAAAAGTAATGATATGAAAAAAAGTATAATTAATGTGTATAAAAATTCTCTGTGTGTGTGTGTGTGTGAGCGCATGTGCATGTGTGTGTGTGTGTGTGTGTGTGTGTGTAGAATGAAATAGAATAATTCATCTTTGTTTTGGAACCTTAAGGTTTATAAGACTTGAAGCATGCATGCAAACAAAAATGTGTGTGTGTGTGTGTGTGTGTGTGTGTGTGTGTGTTTGCAAGAATTGTGTTGTACGTGATGTGTAGCAGCCTATAAAAATACCACACCTCTTTCTTCTTTCTTTCTCCTCTAACAAATTGTTTTAACAGACACAATTAAGAGACTGGTTTAGACAAACCTTCAGGGTTTTTGTTATGTTTTGTTTTAATTCATAGAATTAATTAATTCTTTGGATCAGCTTCATGGAATCTTTCGTTGCATTCATCAATCTGTCAGAAAATACTACCATGCATACAAAGCATGTTTTGATCTCTCGATCTGCTCTTAGTTCTGATCAGTTTCATGTGTGTTTTAATTCATACTGCATTATGTCTTTTATGAAACCTAAATATTTAAATATAACCCAATTTAGTAAAATTCATTCTTTTGGAAAAAAAAACAACCACCACCAATAACTGAAGAAAAAAAAGTGTTTACAGGTGGCTATAGTCATTTCCATGGTTGGGATGGTCCCAGAATTGTGAACTGGACTATTTTTCCCCTCACCTGTGAATTTTTTAGTTCCATGTTGTTTGTACACAAATTCAGGTCACATAGCAGAATCTTTAGTCTTGTAGATATATAGGACTGTTTCAGAGAGATATATATAAAGGTTAAATGTCCCATAGCCATAGGGGCTGTGACTTCATTTCACTATGACCACATATATATAAGGCTCAGCATAAGAAGGCGGAGCCCAATCCTCTCCTTCCGCTGTTTTTCTCCTCCCCAACTGAAGTGAGGTACCCATTCAAACCTGGGTGGAGTGAGAAAAAATGGAGTAAAGTGTCTTTCCCGAGGACACAACACTTGATGTCGAAAGGCAGCCTGTAACTAT
>NC_134878.1:64974140-64999140 GCF_041734735.1 Babylonia areolata | reverse complement strand
CGATTCTTATAACTGCTCAGTTGGAGGGTTATGTAAGACTGGGTCGCAGGAAGTTCAAAATTTTTTTGTGAAAATATGACCACATTTTCCTACTTCTTTCATACACACACACACACACATACACACACACTGCACTCACCATATCACCAGCTCTAAAAGGGTTAATACCACGGGAGCCCTGCCCCCCAGCAATACTGAATCCCAGCCCAGGGTTTTTGCGAATCACGGAGCGAAACTGCAACAGGACACAAAGTGTTAACAGCTCATTAAAAGAACAGGAAGACGACAACCAAAACCCACCAACAATGGACTACAGTGAAACAGCTTACCTCCACAATGGACTACAGTGAAACAGCTTACCTCCACAATGGACTACAGTGAAACAGCTTACCTCCACAATGGATTACAGTGAAACATCTTACCTCCACAATGGACTACAGTGAAACAGCTTACCTCCACAATGGACTACAGTGAAACAGCTTACCTCCACAATGGACTACAGTGAAACAGCTTACCTGCCACAATGGACTACAGTGAAACAGCTTACCTCCACAATGGACTACAGTGAAACAGCTTACCTGCCACAATGGATTACAGTGAAACAGCTTACCTGCCACAATGGACTACAGTGAAACATCTTACCTCCACAATGGATTACAGTGAAACAGCTTACCTCCACAATGGATTACAGTGAAACAGCTTACCTCCACAATGGACTACAGTGAAACAGCTTACCTCCACAATGGACTACAGTGAAACAGCTTACCTGCCACAATGGACTACAGTGAAACATCTTACCTCCACAATGGACTACAGTGAAACATCTTACCTCCACAATGGACTAGGAGAAACAGCTTACCTCCACAATGGACTACAGTGAAACATCTTACCTCCACAATGGATTACTGTGAAACAGCTTACCTCCACAATGGACTACAGTGAAACAGCTTAGCTGCCACAATGGACTACAGTGAAACAGCTTACCTCCACAATGGACTACAGTGAAACAGCTTACCTCCACAATGGATTACTGTGAAACAGCTTACCTCCACAATGGACTACAGTGAAACAGCTTAGCTGCCACAATGGACTACAGTGAAACAGCTTACCTCCACAATGGACTACAGTGAAACAGCTTACCTCCACAATGGATTACAGTGAAACAGCTTACCTCCACAATGGACTACAGTGAAACATCTTACCTCCACAATGGACTACAGTGAAACATCTTACCTCCACAATGGACTACAGTGAAACAGCTTACCTGCCACAATGGACTACAGTGAAACATCTTACCTCCACAATGGACTACAGTGAAACAGCTTACCTCCACAATGGACTACAGTGAAACAGCTTAGCTGCCACAATGGACTACAGTGAAACAGCTTACCTCCACAATGGACTACAGTGAAACAGCTTACCTCCACAATGGACTACAGTGAAACATCTTACCTGCCACAATGGACTACAGTGAAACATCTTACCTCCACAATGGACTACAGTGAAACATCTTACCTCCACAATGGACTACAGTGAAACAGCTTACCTGCCACAATGGACTACAGTGAAACATCTTACCTCCACAATGGACTACAGTGAAACAGCTTACCTCCACAATGGACTACAGTGAAACATCTTACCTCCACAATGGACTACAGTGAAACAGCTTACCTCCACAATGGACTACAGTGAAACATCTTACCTCCACAATGGACTACAGTGAAACATCTTACCTCCACAATGGACTACAGTGAAACATCTTACCTGCCACAATGGACTACAGTGAAACATCTTACCTGCCACAAGGGACTACAGTGAAACAGCTTAGCTCCACAATGGACTACAGTGAAACAGCTTAGCTCCACAATGGACTACAGTGAAACATCTTACCTCCACAATGGACTACAGTGAAACAGCTTACCTCCACAATGGATTACAGTGAAACATCTTACCTCCACAATGGACTACAGTGAAACAGCTTACCTCCACAATGGATTACAGTGAAACATCTTACCTCCACAATGGACTACAGTGAAACAGCTTACCTCCACAATGGATTACAGTGAAACATCTTACCTCCACAATGGACTACAGTGAAACAGCTTACCTCCACAATGGACTACAGTGAAACAGCTTACCTGCCACAATGGACTACAGTGAAACATCTTACCTGCCACAATGGACTACAGTGAAACAGCTTACCTGCCACAATGGACTACAGTGAAACAGCTTACCTCCACAATGGACTACAGTGAAACATCTTACCTCCACAATGGACTACAGTGAAACAGCTTACCTCCACAATGGACTACAGTGAAACATCTTACCTGCCACAATGGACTACAGTGAAACAGCTTACCTGCCACAATGGACTACAGTGAAACAGCTTACCTGCCACAATGGACTACAGTGAAACATCTTACCTCCACAATGGACTAGGAGAAACAGCTTACCTCCACAATGGACTACAGTGAAACAGCTTAGCTGCCACAATGGACTACAGTGAAACATCTTACCTGCCACAATGGACTACAGTGAAACATCTTACCTCCACAATGGACTACAGTGAAACAGCTTACCTCCACAATGGACTACAGTGAAACAGCTTAGCTGCCACAATGGACTACAGTGAAACAGCTTACCTCCACAATGGACTACAGTGAAACATCTTACCTGCCACAATGGACTACAGTGAAACATCTTACCTCCACAATGGACTACAGTGAAACAGCTTACCTCCACAATGGACTACAGTGAAACAGCTTACCTGCCACAATGGACTACAGTGAAACAGCTTACCTCCACAATGGACTACAGTGAAACAGCTTACCTCCACAATGGACTACAGTGAAACAGCTTACCTCCACAATGGACTACAGTGAAACATCTTACCTCCACAATGGACTACAGTGAAACATCTTACCTCCACAATGGACTACAGTGAAACAGCTTACCTCCACAAGGGACTACAGTGAAACAGCTTACCTGCCACAATGGACTACAGTGAAACAGCTTACCTCCACAATGGACTACAGTGAAACAGCTTACCTCCACAATGGACTACAGTGAAACAGCTTACCTCCACAATGGACTACAGTGAAACATCTTACCTGCCACAATGGACTACAGTGAAACAGCTTACCTCCACAATGGACTACAGTGAAACAGCTTACCTGCCACAATGGTTTACAGTGAAACATCTTACCTCCACAATGGACTACAGTGAAACAGCTTACCTCCACAATGGACTACAGTGAAACAGCTTACCTGCCACAATGGACTACAGTGAAACAGCTTACCTCCACAATGGACTACAGTGAAACAGCTTACCTCCACAATGGACTACAGTGAAACAGCTTACCTCCACAATGGACTACAGTGAAACATCTTACCTCCACAATGGACTACAGTGAAACATCTTACCTCCACAATGGACTACAGTGAAACAGCTTACCTCCACAATGGACTACAGTGAAACAGCTTACCTGCCACAATGGACTACAGTGAAACAGCTTACCTCCACAATGGACTACAGTGAAACAGCTTACCTCCACAATGGACTACAGTGAAACATCTTACCTGCCACAATGGACTACAGTGAAACAGCTTACCTGCCACAATGGACTACAGTGAAACAGCTTACCTCCACAATGGACTACAGTGAAACATCTTACCTGCCACAATGGACTACAGTGAAACAGCTTACCTCCACAATGGACTACAGTGAAACAGCTTACCTGCCACAATGGTTTACAGTGAAACATCTTACCTCCACAATGGACTACAGTGAAACAGCTTACCTCCACAATGGACTACAGTGAAACATCTTACCTGCCACAATGGACTACAGTGAAACAGCTTACCTCCACAATGGACTACAGTGAAACATCTTACCTCCACAATGGACTACAGTGAAACATCTTACCTGCCACAATGGACTACAGTGAAACATCTTACCTGCCACAATGGACTACAGTGAAACAGCTTACCTCCACAATGGACTACAGTGAAACAGCTTACCTGCCACAATGGACTACAGTGAAACATCTTACCTCCACAATGGACTACAGTGAAACAGCTTACCTCCACAATGGACTACAGTGAAACATCTTACCTGCCACAATGGACTACAGTGAAACATCTTACCTCCACAATGGACTACAGTGAAACAGCTTACCTGCCACAATGGACTACAGTGAAACATCTTACCTCCACAATGGACTACAGTGAAACATCTTACCTGCCACAATGGACTACAGTGAAACAGCTTACCTCCACAATGGACTACAGTGAAACATCTTACCTCCACAATGGACTACAGTGAAACAGCTTACCTGCCACAATGGACTACAGTGAAACAGCTTACCTCCACAATGGACTACAGTGAAACATCTTACCTCCACAATGGACTACAGTGAAACATCTTACCTGCCACAATGGACTACAGTGAAACAGGTAACCTGCCACAATGGACTACAGTGAAACAGCTTACCTCCACAATGGACTACAGTGAAACAGCTTACCTGCCACAATGGACTACAGTGAAACAGCTTACCTCCACAATGGACTACAGTGAAACAGCTTACCTCCACAATGGACTACAGTGAAACAGCTTACCTGCCACAATGGACTACAGTGAAACAGCTTACCTCCACAATGGACTACAGTGAAACAGCTTACCTCCACAATGGACTACAGTGAAACATCTTACCTCCACAATGGACTACAGTGAAACAGCTTACCTCCACAATGGACTACAGTGAAACAGCTTACCTGCCACAATGGACTACAGTGAAACATCTTACCTCCACAATGGATTACAGTGAAACATCTTACCTCCACAATGGACTACAGTGAAACAGCTTACCTCCACAATGGACTACAGTGAAACAGCTTACCTGCCACAATGGACTACAATGAAACAGGTAACCTGCCACAATGGACTACAGTGAAACAGCTTACCTCCACAATGGACTACAGTGAAACATCTTACCTCCACAATGGACTACAGTGAAACAGCTTACCTGCACAATGGACTACAGTGAAACAGCTTACCTGCCACAATGGACTACAATGAAACAGGTAACCTGCCACAATGGACTACAGTGAAACAGCTTACCTCCACAATGGACTACAGTGAAACAGCTTACCTGCCACAATGGACTACAATGAAACAGGTAACCTGCCACAATGGACTACAGTGAAACAGCTTACCTCCACAATGGACTACAGTGAAACAGCTTACCTCCACAATGGACTACAGTGAAACATCTTACCTGCCACAATGGACTACAGTGAAACAGCTTACCTCCACAATGGATTACAGTGAAACAGCTTACCTGCCACAATGGACTACAGTGAAACAGCTTACCTCCACAATGGATTACAGTGAAACAGCTTACCTGCCACAATGGACTACAGTGAAACAGCTTACCTCCACAATGGACTACAGTGAAACATCTTACCTCCACAATGGACTACAGTGAAACAGCTTACCTCCACAATGGACTACAGTGAAACAGCTTACCTCCACAATGGACTACAGTGAAACAGCTTACCTCCACAATGGACTACAGTGAAACAGCTTACCTGCCACAATGGACTACAGTGAAACATCTTACCTCCACAATGGACTACAGTGAAACAGCTTACCTGCCACAATGGACTACAGTGAAACATCTTACCTCCACAATGGACTACAGTGAAACAGCTTACCTCCACAATGGACTACAGTGAAACAGCTTACCTCCACAATGGATTACAGTGAAACAGCTTACCTGCCACAATGGACTACAGTGAAACAGCTTACCTGCCACAATGGTTTGTATGCTCATTTTTATCTGTCACTGGCAAGGAGAGAACGCAAGAATTTTCTTGTATAGGCCATATGACCCGTTACAACAGATCGTGTGGGCAACGTCAGAGTGAACCTTTGTTATAGTAGTACTGGCAAGGAGAGAGAGAGAGAGACAGAGACAGAGACAGAGAGACAGAGAGAGAGAGAATACATTTTTAATTCCACAGGCATGGACCAAGTCTTTGAATGAGATAAAACAAAAACAGAAAGATGTCGTGAACAGAAAGATTGAAAACAATTTCTAAACTGACTCATAAACATATACCAACATAAAAATAGGCAAGCCAGACATGAAGAAAGGGAAAGTGAAAAAAAAAAAAAAAAATGAAACACAAAAAAACTGAAAAAGGGAATATTCTAACAAACTGAAAAAAGAAAAAAGAAAAAAAAAATCATAATATCTGGCCACTGCACTGATCAAGGCAGTTGCCAGGTATTTTTGATAAGTCATTCAGAATCCTACTATCGGAAATCAATCTTAAACTGATGAAATTTCCAGTCAATCCAAGGGAGATAATTTTCAACAGTGCACACATCATAAAGTACTTTTTTTCCCCCTATCTATTTGATTTTTCTTTAATATATATATTTCACGGATCTATTCTACTGTAGATTCACAATCAATACACTGTACATCTTTAGCTGAAAAAGTGGTGTCAAAACTGGACTGAACATCCAGGCTTTACTTAACGCTGTGAGGATGCAAAGTATGGTTGCCCTGCCACAAAAGACTTATATTTCAGTTTTATTTCAGCTGAACCTGGATGAACTGAGATCAACTTATGAACTAAGACCAATGTCACATGAGTTTGTTATTACTATTTTTTTGCACTCATCAATGGTGTCATTGCTTTTGCTAAATAAAAAGTGATGCAATCTCAAGTGAAAGAAGATTGGTCAGGGAATGAACAAAGACCCTGACCTGTAAGCTCTGTCTTTTCTCAATGAGGTGATAGCCCTTCACTGATGTGCATACTCATTAGCAGCAGTCAAGGTGTTAAGAGAAAGGGTGAAAGTGTTAATCATTTTATCTCCCCACCCACAATGGACTACAGCGAAACATCTTACCTGGCCACAACGGTTTGTATGCTCATTTTTATCTGTCACTGGCAAGGAGAGAGAGAGGGAGGGGGGGGGGGGAGAGAGAATACACTTTTAATTCCACAGGCATTGACCAAGTCAAGTGAAAGAAGATTGGTCAGGGAATGAACAAAGACCCTGACCTGTAAGCTCTGTCTTTTCTCAATGAGGCGATAGCCCTTCACTGATGTGCATATCCATCAGCAGCAGTCAAGGTGTTAAGACAAAGGGTGAAAGTGGGTGTTGCCTATTTTTTCTTATCCTCACTGATATCATTCACCAACGAGCAGAGACCTAAGAGAGTGGACATCATTCAATGGATATCAAGACAGGGTTTCACAAGACCAAGCTAACATGCATGCATATATGCTCACACACAGATACACACTCATCATCCAACCCCACGAGGAGTACTTGTGAGCGTGGATAGTGATAAACTCACCAAAAGATTTGGGGGGGGAGGGAGAGTTGTGGGGTTGGGAGTGGGAAGGGGAAGGGGGGGATGAGGTAGAAGGAAGATGATTCATTCTGGGATGATCGAAAAAGGTTTCCTGTGGGATGGATGCTGATGATTTGTGTGTGTGCATGTGTGTGTGTGTGTGTGTGTGTGTGTGTGTGTGTGTGTGTGTGTGTGTGCACACACAAAATGAGTCACTTACTACATCTCTGGATTCTTGACATGAAGATTCTGACAGAAGGTGGCCGTGAACAGAATAAAAGCCTTCTTCTTTCACAGGAGTGGTCTCCCTGGAGGGTGTGCCTTGTGAAGAGCTGTTGCAACGAAGTGAGGTGTCTCGCTGGGAGGGTGGAGTGGACGAACGAGGGGAACCTGGTTTGGCGCGGTTAAATCATGTCAAATGATATTTATAATGATGAAAGTATCCATATTGCACTGAATCTTGTGTACAGAGAAAATGGGTGTCATGGCCAAATGGTTAGAGCGTGGGATATTACTAAGTTTGTTCCCCGGTTTTGACACACCTGGTGGGTGAAAGGTGGAATTTTTCCCAATCTTCCAGGTCAACATATGTGCAGACTTGCTGTTGACTGAACCCCCTTCGTGTGTATATGCATGCAGTATATCAAATATGCTTGTTAAAAATCCTGTAACCCATTTCAGGGTTACGGAATCATGAAATGCATCAACCATGACAGATTCATCAGAAGGTGGATATTGGTCATGTAATGGAAAGAAGAAGAAGAAAAAAGAAGCACGAAACAGATGTCAACACAGTTCTCACAAAACGTCACTACTCTGTTGAATGAATGAATGGCTAAATCTCTGACAACAAAAACCCGTATAATATTCATTCATGGGGAACTCAACTATCAATTACGCATGTATACAAATACGCAACAATTGTAGCAAAATGTTCTTGCTGCTCATAGTCATATGCATCATACATCTTAGGGACTTCTGATAATGATTTTATGATTCACATATAATCAGAAAAGAAAATTAAAAGCACATACTGATCATTAAAAAAAACAACCTTTTAAGGTGCAAATGACAAAGTAAAAATCAGAATACACACTTCACAGTACACTATAACTCTCTGTCCCTGTTCCCTGACCCCCCCCCCCCCCCTCTATCTCTGTCCCTGTTCCCTGACCCCCCCCCCTCTCTCTCTCTCTGTCCCTGTTCCCTGACCCCCCCCCCCCTCTCTCTCTCTCTCTCTGTCCCTGTTCCCTGACCACCCCTCTCTCTCTCTCTCTCTGTCCCTGTTCCCTGACCCCCCCTCCCCTCTCTCTCTGTCCCTGCTCCCTGACCCCCCCCTCTCTCTCTGTCCCTGTCCCCTGACCCCCCCCCTCTCTCTCTCTCTCTGTCCCTGCTCCCTGACCCCCCCCCCCCCTCTCTCTCTCTGTCCCTGTTCCCTGACCCCCCCTCTCTCTGTGTCCCTGTTCCCTGACCCCCCCCCCCTCTCTCTCTCTGTCCCTGTTCCCTGACCCCCCCCCCTCTCTCTCTCTGTCCCTGCTCCCTGACCCCCCCTCTCTCTGTGTCCCTGTTCCCTGCCCCCCCCCCCCCCGCCCCCTCTCTCTCTCTCTGTCCCTGCTCCCTGACCCCCACCCCCCTCTCTCTCTCTCTGTCCCTGTTCCCTGACCCCCCCCTCTCTCTGTGTCCCTGCTCCCTGACCCCCCTCTCTCTGTGTCCCTGCTCCCTGACCCCCCCCTCTCTCTGTGTCCCTGCTCCCTGACCCCCCCCCCCCCTCTGTGTCCCTGACCCCCCCTCTCTCTCTGTCCCTGTTCCCTGACCCCCCGCCCCCTCTCTCTCTCTGTCCCTGTTCCCTGACCCCCCGCCCCCTCTCTCTCTCTGTCCCCTGACCCCCCGCCCCCTCTCTCTCTCTGTCCCTGTTCCCTGACCCCCCCCCTCTCTCTCTCTCTGTGTCCCTGTTCCCTGACCCCCCCCTCTCTCTCTCTGTCCCTGTTCCCTGACTCCCCCCCTCTCTCTCTCTGTGCCTGTTCCCTGACCCCCCGCCCCCTCTCTCTCTCTGTCCCTGTTCCCTGACCCCCCCTCCTCTCTCTCTCTGTCCCTGTTCCCTGACCCCCCCCCCTCTCTCTCTCTGTCCCTGTTCCCTGACCCCCCCCTCTCTCTCTCTCTGTCCCTGTTCCCTGACCCCTCCCCCTCTCTCTCTCTCTGTCCCTGTTCCCTGACCCCTCTCTCTCTCTCTGTCCCTGTTCCCTGACCCCCCCCCCCCCCATCTCTCTCTCTGTCCCTGTTCCCTGACCCCCCCCCCCCCCGCCCCCTATCTCTCTCTCTGTCCCTGTTCCCTGACCCCCCCCCCCTCTCTCTGTCCCTGTTCCCTGACCCCCCCCTCTCTCTCTGTCCCTGTTCCCTGACCCCCTCTCTCTCTCTCTCTCTGTCCCTGTTCCCTGACCCCCCCCCTCTCTCTCTCTCTCTCTCTGTGTCCCTGTTCCCTGACCCCTCCCCCTCTCTCTCTCTGTCCCTGTTCCCTGACCCCCCCCCTCTCTCTCTCTCTCTCTCACACACATACAAAACACACACAGAGACACACACATACACAGAGTTCACTGAATCAAATCAAAATTACTTGAATAAAATCCACCATCCCACTCACACAAACACGCACCAAAACACTTCCAAATTTGACAGACTGAGAGAGAAAGAGAGACTGAGAGAGAGAGAGAGAGAGAGAGAGAATGAAGGAGAGAGGGGCAGGGAGGAAGGAGACAGGTGGAAAGAGGGAGAGAGGTGGGGCTGGATTGTACATCAGAGTAAAAGCACAGTACCAAAACAAAAAAAACCCCAACTTATGCAAAAGCTCAAGGCCCACCACCTACCTGAGCGTCTGGCACTGAAGTCCCCAATGCGTTCATACACATGATGGCCGTGCCCGTAGCCGCTGTCTGTGGAACTGGACACCTGAGAGGACGGATCCTGCACACTCTTGAACATGGCCACATCCTCGTAGCTGCTCATCAGGGGTTTGCCCGCTTCCAGTGGCTCCCCGTAGGGGTTGGGATAGCCTTCAAACGTCTTCTGAGGGGATATGGATCCTCGCGACGACCTTTCCTCCCCATCCTGCTCCCTCGACCCTGACCTTGGGCGAGCAGGCGGAGGAAGGTCTCGCTGCGGGTAAGGTGAGCATCTAGCACCACTGCTGTCCAAGCGAGAAAACTGTGTGTAGTTGACTCGGTTGTGGTCAGAATAGGATGGGGGAGCGGGGCTGTGTGCAGTGTGGTGGTGATGGGACGGGTATAACTGAGTCTGTGAACCTCCCGGGGAGGCCGTGTGGGGGGGCGGAAGGGGAAAGTCCTGACCCGAAAGTCTGCTGCTGCTGCCGTGGCTGTCACGCGAGGCGGCGTCACTCCCTGCCTGTGACCCCTCCCCGTGACCCTGTGACCCCTCCCCGTGACCCTGAGAGCCTCCCCCCACCGCCCCTTCCACACTCTGACACGACGGACTGCCCCCTTCCCTGTAACGCAGATGGTTTGTCCTTGAACCTTCAGCGTAACCCTGGTGAAGGGATGTCCTGCGAGAAGGCAACATGCCCCCTGAGCATCGGTCCTCCTGATGCACAGTGGCCAGGGTTTCATAGTTCCTGTCGTGGTCTGCACAGCGTGGGTCAGTCCTGGCTGCCCTGTCCCCAGGGAGGCTGAAGTGAACGGCCGTGTACTGAGGGTTGGAGAAAGACTTGCCTCTCTTGGCGCTGTCCTGCAGGGAGTTTTGAGTGCTGAAGCTTTCCGAGGGGTCGGAATGGGGGTCAAGCGTGGTGGTGGTGAGGTGGGAGGGGGTGTGGGCTGGTGGGGGCTGACCCTGCTCCCTGTATGGAGCTGGGGACGGCATGGAGCTGGTCTGGAACCAGGAGGACAAAAATATATCTTGTGCTTGTTCTTCAGCTTTTCTGGCTGATTTTTTTTTTTTTTTTCAAAAAGAAAAAGAACTGAAGATGATAACAGAAATTATCCACACACAAGCACACACACATACATACACATCACAAACACACACACACTGAAAACACATACTGTAAACACACATATCCACACAAGTCACACACTGAAAACACATATTTACTCAACACCTTGCAAGATAGCTTTTTTTCTGTGTATACAGACTGACAACACAATATTCACACAAGCACATCCATACATATCCCCTCACTTGCAAGTATACACACACATGCTCATACTACTCACACACAACACACATATCAAAACTCCTCCAACCTTCATGAACATCCACGCACAACACACATAAAAGCTTTAACCTTCAGATACATTTAACACACATAAACATTGAACCTTAAAATACATTTCATGCACATCTTACACACAACACACATAAAAGCTTTAACCTTCAGATACATTTAACACACATAAAAATTGAACCTTAAAATACATTTCATGCACATCTTACACACAACACACATAAAAGTTCCAATCTTCAGCAAACATTTCACAAACAACACACATGTAAAATCTCTAACCTTCAGCAAACATCTCACACACATGTAAAAGTTCCAACCTTCAGCAAACATCTCACACACAACACACATGTAAAAGTTCCAACCTTCAGCAAACATCTCACACACAACACACACATAAAAGCTCCAACCTTCAGCAAACATCTCACACACAACACACACATAAAAGCTCCGACCTTCAGCAAACATCTCACACACAACACACACATAAAAGCTCCAACCTTCAGCAAACATCTCACACACAACACACATAAAGGAGGGTTCCCACAGATGTGAGCAAACAAAATTCCATGATTTTTCCAGACTTCTCCAGACCAGACTGAATATTGTCCATACCAAATGACGGGCGCAATAGCCGAATGGTTAAAGCATTGGACTTTCAATCTGAGGGTCCCAGGTTTGAATCTTGGTAACAGTGCCTGGTGGGTAAAGGGTGGAGATTTTTATGATCTACCAAGTCAATATGTGTGCAGACCTGCTAGTGCCTGAACCCCCTTCATGTGTATATGCAAGCAGATCAAACGGGCACATTAAAGATCCTGTAATCCATGTCAGTGTTCGGTGGGTAATGGAAACAAGAAGATACCCAGCATGCACACCCCCGAAAATGGAGTATGGCTGCCTACATGGTGGGGTAAAAACGGTCATATACGTACATATGAGTGAACATGGAAGTTTGCTGCCCACAAACGCAGAAGAAGAAAGTCCATACCAAACACAAAGCCAAGCAGAATAAAAAAAATTGTCTGCTGATGAAAGAGATTGGTAGATTATTACTGATGTTTAGTTTTCATCACCTTTTATTCATCTAATTTTTATTGCTTGTTTGTTTTTCATTCATTTTGTTCTTCACTGGTCAAGGGTTTCATCAAAATCCCAAGATTTTCCAGACCTGGTCCTCTTATTTTTGGCAAGACTTTTCCAGACTTCCATGATCACAACTCCTTACGTGGTCTACAACGATTTTATTCTGTAAATTTATTTCAATGCACAGCTATCTTCTTTCGTATCTTCTTCTGCCATATACGGTATTTTCTTGAATAATACATTTTCTATGAGGTTTTAATCTCACTAATGATGTAGCATGGATGGCGTGCTGTAACAGCCAGTGCGAACTGGCGCATGTTCATGTGTGAGGAGGAGGGTTTAAATGGGTGTGTATGTATGCAGGTGATGCTTCACGAGGGGCCAGGAGGGTTTAAATGGGTGTGTATGTATGCAGGTGATGCTTCACGAGGGGCCAGGAGGGTTTAAATGGGTGTGTATGTATGCAGGTGATGCTTCACGAGGGGCCAGGAGCGTTTAAATGGGTGTGTATGTATGCAGGTGATGCTTCATGAGGGGCGAGGAGGGTTTAAATGGGTGTGTATGTATGCAGGTGATGCTTCACGAGGGGCCAGGAGGGTTTAAATGGGTGTGTATGTATGCAGGTGATGCTTCACGAGGGGCCAGGAGGGTTTAAATGGGTGTGTATGTATGCAGGTGATGCTTCACGTGGGGCCAGTAGGGTTCAAATGGGTGTGTATGTATGCAGGTGATGCTTCACGAGGGGCCAGGAGGGTTTAAATGGGTGTGTATGTATCCAGGTGATGCTTCACGAGGGGCCAGGAGGGCTTAAATGGGTGTGTATGTATGCAGGTGATGCTTCACGAGGGGCCAGGAGGGTTTAAATGGGTGTGTATGTATGCAGGTGATGCTTCACGAGGGGCCAGGAGGGTTTAAATGGGTGTGTATGTATGCAGGTGATGCTTCACGAGGGGCCAGGAGGGTTTAAATGGGTGTGTATGTATGCAGGTGATGCTTCACGAGGGGCGACACGCAGGTGCATCTGTTCTGTGTTTAATCAGTGTTTTAGTTGTGTTCCGAATCGTTCCTGGAAGTCATGTTTGTGTTTCTGTGTTGAGTAATTGTCTATGTTTGTTTTGCCATACCTGATGTAATTTCTCTTAATGAGATAATAAAGTTGTTCTTATCTTATCTTATCATATCTTATGCAGGTGGATGAGATGGTGTGCAGCAGGAGGTGAATGCTGGCTCATTTTGTGTCACAAAGATCTCACCATTGTCCCAGACCCCGCAGCCTTCTTCTTCCTCTCCTCCAACACGGTGAACAGTTCACGCTGCAGGTCCCCCTCCTTCCTTCCACTGCCCTGAAACTGCACCGACCTGCCCCGCGCCGACTGGGACGGCGATGGGAAGCCCTGTGCTGCCTGCTTGCTCGCGGGGGAGCTCTGCTCCGACAGCGAGTTACGACCCAATGGAGACGGGGAGGGAGGGGCGGCCAGGTGGGGGTTGCTGCCTGAAGAGGGACGGCTGCTGGAAACACCGGTGTAGTTCTGCTGGGGGGCGAAGGAGACGCGGTGGGTCTCAGACGTCATGCGGGCATCCAGGTCCTGGGGTAAACTGTGGGTTGGGTGGAGACGGTACACGCCTGGTTTCACTGAGGAGGGGGGAGGGGTCGGCGTGCTGGCACCCCCTCCCCATCTCCCACCCCCTCGGCCGGCGTAGGATTCCAGGTCGCTGGCGTAGCCGCCTTCTCGTCGGCTTCCGTGCCGTCTTGACCTTGACATTGATGGCTGTGACCTGACTGACAGGTTGTCCTTGGCATCAGAAGAATACTGTCGGTAAAAGCTCTGCATGTCGTGGTCACTCTTGTAGCCCGTGTCAGAGTCGTACTCCCTCATACGCCGTGATCGCCGGCCATGGTGGTGATGATGCTTGTGGACGAGCTGCTTGTGGTACAGGTCTTCATATGTGTAGGATGGCCTTCTCTGTACTGTCTGTTCCAACTCCTGACCGTCAACAGTGGCCAGGTTGGGCGTGGACTTACGACGTCCTGATATCCGTCCATCTTCAGTGTCAGAGCCTGCTACGCCCCGCCCTCCTGAAGAGATAAGGAAAATGGTTGGTAGATTGTTTCATAATCAAAATTCTTTTTTCTTGGACAATGATTCTTTATTTTACCACTTCAAAGTACTGTTAATAATTTTTTGATAACTGCTCTTGCTAAAGAAGGAGAGAGAGAGAGAGGAAGAGAGACACACTGACAGAGAAAAGTTCTGTGTCTCCTTCACGATGACAGATGGCAAACCACTGAACCAAACAAAGCTGCTAACACATTAACTTCAGTGCCCGTGACTATGCCCATGGTGCCCTTATTTTGTTGAAATTCTGAAATGAATACGATGTTATCTTTACTTTGTTACCATCCTCCTCCTTCTCCTCCTCCTCATCATCCTCCTTTGAAAAATGGAAGATGTTAACATGAAAGGTATGTCATCATTTGAAAATAAATACAAAGGAAACATGGAGCATGACTCTGTTATAGAAATAATCTGTTCTTTGAGAAAGTGTTGACATGTAATTTCTGACACATTGCTGGAAAACAAGTACACAGGAAAAACACAGAACAGCTATACATTGTTTCATACTTTGAAATTGAAATAGTCACTGTGTGCTTCAGCATGATTTATAAACATTCAACATGTTGAACTTTAAACATGGTCAATCATTCTGTCAATTGCACGCTTAGTGTACTGGAATCTTTGTTGCAATCTTCATTCAGTTTTCTGTGGGTGGATGATAAAGATTTGATGAGTTCTGCACAACAGCATTTAAAGACATGCATTTTTTTTTTTTTTAGACTTCCTTCAAGACATTAAAAAGTACAAGATATTCACAATGAAACTGGGTCAGTTAAATCACTGAAAACCATGCAGGGCTTGCACACACACACTGACATGCCATGCTCTTTTTTCAGCAGCTACTTCCCAACACATGCACACACACAGTTCCTGTCATGAATTTAACTGGTCTTCAGTAACAAAAATGTATTGTAAATTTCATTGCACACAACATGCGTCATATTTAGGATACACAGCAGATGTGTCTATCCTGTAACAGAAAGAGAGAGAGGGGTTGGGGGGGGGAGAGAGAGAGAGAGAGAGACCAAGAGCGAGAGAGAGAGCGAGAGAGGCAGACAGACAGAGAGACATAGACAGAGTTGAGTCATTCAATGTTCTTATGCATGTAAGTGTGTCTAAAAGTAGATTATGTCAGCTTCTGCCAATATAACTTCATACCGGTGAAACATGGAAAAGAATCTTCTTGTATAAATTGAGGACAATGCCTTTTTGAGAACATGTCAGTTTGAAAGTTACGTCAGCATGTGAAAGTGACGTCAGCATGGGAAAATCCGTGAAGAATAAGTGACGTCAGCATGTGAAAATCCGTGAAGAATAAGTGACGTCAGCATGTGAAAATCCGTGAAGAAAAAGAACCGAGGAGTAGCAGTGTGTTGTTCTTTAGCATTTTATATTTGAATCAATGAATGGTAACTTAATGTTGTTCTTTAGCATTTTATATTTGAATCAATGAATGGTAACTTAATGTTGTTCTTTAGCATTTTATATTTGAATCAATGAATGGTAACTTAATGTTGTTCTTTAGCATTTTATATTTGAATCAATGAATGGTAACTTAATGTTGTTCTTTAGCATTTTATATTTGAATCAAAGAATGGTAACTTAATGTTGTTCTTTAGCATTTTATATTTGAATCAATGAATGGTAACTTAATGTTGTTCTTTAGCATTTTATATTTGAATCAATGAATGGTAACTTAATGTTGTTCTTTAGCATTTTATATTTGAATCAATGAATGGTAACTTAATGTTGTTCTTTAGCATTTTATATTTGAATCAATGAATGGTAACTTAATGTTGTTCTTTAGCATTTTATATTTGAATCAATGAATGGTAACTTAATGTTGTTCTGTAGCATTTTATATTTGAATCAATGAATGGTAACTTAATGTTGTTCTTTAGCATTTTATATTTGAATCAATGAATGGTAACTTAATGTTGTTCTTTAGCATTTTATATTTGAATCAATGAATGGTAACTTAATGTTGTTCTGTAGCATTTTATATTTGAATCAATGAATGGTAACTTAATGTTGTTCTTTAGCATTTTATATTTGAATCAATGAATGGTAACTTAATGTTGTTCTTTAGCATTTATATTTGAATCAATGAATGGTAACTTAATGTTGTTCTTTAGCATTTTATATTTGAATCAATGAATGGCAACTTAATGTTGTTCTGTAGCATTTTATATTTGAATCAATGAATGGTAACTTAATGTTGTTCTTTAGCATTTTATATTTGAATCAATGAATGGCAACTTAATGTTGTTCTTTTGCATTTTATATTTGAATCAATGAATGGTAACTTAATGTTGTTCTTTAGCATTTTATATTTGAATCAATGAATGGTAACTTAATGTTGTTCTTTAGCATTTTATATTTGAATCAATGAATGGTAACTTAATGTTGTTCTTTAGCATTTTATATTTGAATCAATGAATGGTAACTTAATGTTGTTCTTTAGCATTTTATATTTGAATCAATGAATGGTAACTTAATGTTGTTCTTTAGCATTTTATATTTGAATCAATGAATGGTAACTTAATGTTGTTCTTTAGCATTTTATATTTGAATCAATGAATGGTAACTTAATGTTGTTCTTTAGCATTTTATATTTGAATCAATGAATGGTAACTTAATGTTGTTCTTTAGCATTTTATATTTGAATCAATGAATGGTAACTTAATGTTGTTCTTTAGCATTTTATATTTGAATCAATGAATGGTAACTTAATGTTGTTCTTTAGCATTTTATATTTGAATCAATGAATGGTAACTTAATGTTGTTCTTTAGCATTTTATATTTGAATCAATGAATGGTAACTTAATGTTGTTCTTTAGCATTTTATATTTGAATCAATGAATGGTAACTTAATGTTGTTCTTTAGCATTTTATATTTGAATCAATGAATGGTAACTTAATGTTGTTCTTTAGCATTTTATATTTGAATCAATGAATGGTAACTTAATGTTGTTCTTTAGCATTTTATATTTGAATCAATGAATGGTAACTTAATGTTGTTCTTTAGCATTTTATATTTGAATCAATGAATGGTAACTTAATGTTGTTCTTTAGCATTTTATATTTGAATCAATGAATGGTAACTTAATGTTGTTCTTTAGCATTTTATATTTGAATCAATGAATGGTAACTTAATGTTGTTCTTTAGCATTTTATATTTGAATCAATGAATGGTAACTTAATGTTGTTCTTTAGCATTTTATATTTGAATCAATGAATGGTAACTTAATGTTGTTCTTTAGCATTTTATATTTGAATCAATGAATGGTAACTTAATGTTGTTCTTTAGCATTTTATATTTGAATCAATGAATGGTAACTTAATGTTGTTCTTTAGCATTTTATATTTGAATCAATGAATGGTAACTTAATGTTGTTCTTTAGCATTTTATATTTGAATCAATGAATGGTAACTTAATGTTGTTCTTTAGCATTTTATATTTGAATCAATGAATGGTAACTTAATGTTGTTCTTTAGCATTTTATATTTGAATCAATGAATGGTAACTTAATGTTGTTCTTTAGCATTTTATATTTGAATCAATGAATGGTAACTTAATGTTGTTCTTTAGCATTTTATATTTGAATCAATGAATGGTAACTTAATGTTGTTCTTTAGCATTTTATATTTGAATCAATGAATGGTAACTTAATGTTGTTCTTTAGCATTTTATATTTGAATCAATGAATGGTAACTTAATGTTGTTCTTTAGCATTTATATTTGAATCAATGAATGGTAACTTAATGTTGTTCTTTAGCATTTTATATTTGAATCAATGAATGGCAACTTAATGTTGTTCTTTAGCATTTTATATTTGAATCAATGAATGGTAACTTAATGTTGTTCTTTAGCATTTTATATTTGAATCAATGAATGGCAACTTAATGTTGTTCTTTTGCATTTTATATTTGAATCAATGAATGGTAACTTAATGTTGTTCTTTAGCATTTTATATTTGAATCAATGAATGGTAACTTAATGTTGTTCTTTAGCATTTTATATTTGAATCAATGAATGGCAACTTAATGTTGTTCTTTTGCATTTTATATTTGAATCAATGAATGGTAACTTAATGTTGTTCTTTAGCATTTTATATTTGAATCAATGAATGGTAACTTAATGTTGTTCTTTAGCATTTTATATTTGAATCAATGAATGGTAACTTAATGTTGTTCTTTTGCATTTTATATTTGAATCAATGAATGGTAACTTAATGTTGTTCTTTAGCATTTTATATTTGAATCAATGAATGGTAACTTAATGTTGTTCTTTAGCATTTTATATTTGAATCAATGAATGGTAACTTAATGTTGTTCTTTAGCATTTTATATTTGAATCAATGAATGGTAACTTAATGTTGTTCTTTAGCATTTTATATTTGAATCAATGAATGGTAACTTAATGTTGTTCTTTAGCATTTTATATTTGAATCAATGAATGGTAACTTAATGTTGTTCTTTAGCATTTTATATTTGAATCAATGAATGGTAACTTATTGTTGTTCTTTAGCATTTTATATTTGAATCAATGAATGGTAACTTAATGTTGTTCTTTAGCATTTTATATTTGAATCAATGAATGGTAACTTATTGTTGTTCTTTAGCATTTTATATTTGAATCAATGAATGGTAACTTAATGTTGTTCTTTAGCATTTTATATTTGAATCAATGAATGGTAACTTAATGTTGTTCTTTAGCATTTTATATTTGAATCAATGAATGGTAACTTAATGTTGTTCTTTAGCATTTTATATTTGAATCAATGAATGGTAACTTAATGTTGTTCTTTAGCATTTTATATTTGAATCAATGAATGGTAACTTAATGTTGTTCTTTAGCATTTTATATTTGAATCAATGAATGGTAACTTATTGTTGTTCTTTAGCATTTTATATTTGAATCAATGAATGGTAACTTAATGTTGTTCTTTAGCATTTTATATTTGAATCAATGAATGGTAACTTAATGTTGTTCTTTAGCATTTTATATTTGAATCAATGAATGGCAACTTAATGTTGTTCTTTAGCATTTTATATTTGAATCAATGAATGGTAACTTAATGTTGTTCCTTGACTCAAGGACACTACAGCAGGCACAAAGGGGTGTGGGGGCCCTGATCACTGGATTGTGACCAATGCCTGTCTGACTCAAGGACACTACAGCAGGCACAAAAGGGTCTGGGAGCCCTGATCACTGGATTGTGACCAATGCCTGTCTGACTCAAGGACACTACAGCAGGCACAAAAGGGGTGTGGGGGCCCTGATCACTGGATTGTGACCAATGCCTGTCTGACTCAAGGACACTACAGCAGGCACAAAAGGGGTGTGGGGGCCCTGATCACTGGATTGTGACCAATGCCTGTCTGACTCAAGGACACTACAGCAGGCACAAAAGGGGTGTGGGAGCCCTGATCACTGGGTTGTGACCAATGCCTGTCTGACTCAAGGACACTACAGCAGGCACAAAAGGGGTGTGGGGGCCCTGATCACTGGGTTGTGACCAACGCCTGTTTGACTGCTTGGTTTACTGATGTGAAAAGGGAAGGAAAGAAAGTGAACAGCCTCCCCCGTCACTCCCCCCCAATACCTGACCTTACCAATTCTGTAAAATACTCCTACTCACTCTCACTCTTCATTTAGACTAGGTGACAACACACACACAAAAAAAAAGAAAAAAAAGAAAGAAAGAAATATCATAATCATGCAGAAAAAAAAGAGGAAAAGGTTATCCCGTCAGTAATGAAACAGTCTTTTAGTTGCAACATACTGGATGAAAGGTCTTTGTGCCTTGTCATGCTTGAAGGAAAGAGATTGTTAATCAATCACAAACCAACCAGCCTAAAAAGACCGGAAAACTATTTTCATGCCAAGGGAACCAGAACAACAAATACCAAGGCCGGGGCCCGAACCCTCCTCCTCCAGGACTGTTTCCAGTTTGTGCTGCTCTTCCTTTCCACCTTTCTCCTCCTTCCCCTTCTCTCCCCGTTCTGCCCTACCAAGAGCGGCCAACACCTCTTTGCTTTGATGACCATGATCGGCGTTTTGCAGCAGGTCAGGTGTGCGAGAGTCCACCTGATTCACCACACCTGACCCGGGAGGGGACTTGCCTGGTCTGTGGGAACGACCGGTCAGAGCAAACGCCACCTCGTCGGTCAGCTCTGGGTTGGAGTAGCGGTGCTGCATGCGGGCCTTGTCCTTCATCTGCTTCTCCTGCAATGGAAACAACCCGTGCACTGCTTCATCGCTTACTTCTTTTTTTTCCTTTTTACTTCTTAGTTACTGGTTAAAGTTATAAATGTATTCACAAATCTGCCACTTCCTATCTCGCTCTCTACGATCGGTTTCAGATCCACTCTGTTTAAGCATACCCAGATTCAAACACTCCAATGTTGGCCACCGTTCTTTCTGTCTCTGGACCTTGCTTTTGGAATGAACTTCCTCTTTCACTTTGTCAGGTCTCCACACTCAGCTCTTTCAGGTCCTGCCTTAAAACCCACCTCTTTCTATGACAGCCCCCTTCCCTGCCTCTTCTTTGTCTTCAGTTTCTCAAGTTTAAGAGTTATGCATGTATGTGAATGACTGGTGTGAAAGCGCTTTGATTTGTCTCTGCACAAGATTCAGCGCTATATAAATACTAATTATTACTATTATTATTATTACTGTCATTATTTAAGTTCCCAGAGTCCTGAGCAATGAATGTACACCACTGTGTCCAGGATTCAGCATAGCTAGGTGGTGGGGGAGGAGATAAAAGAACAAAATATGATGAGGGAGGGTGGGGGGTTGGGGGGGGGGGAGACAGAGAGAGAGAGAGAGAGAGAGAGAGAGAGAGAGAAACATTGAGACAAGACCGTATGAGTGAGTGGGTGAGTGACTGAGAGTATGCATGTGTCTTAATGACTTTCCACTCAGACATTTTGTTTGTGTCCATGCATGTGCGTGAGCAAGCGACACCTGCATACAGTGCAAAGTGTGTACAAAATCAAAACATATATCTTTGCACACCAACAATCCATGCCCTCCTCAGTAATGAACTCAGAGAGGATGCTAACAGAGGAAGACAACGTAAGACAGGGACTGAGGGTGTGAGTGAGAGCCTGACAGCACACAACACACCACCTGTCCAAGCCTTTCAGCTTGCTGCCGACTGTCACCTTTCTCCCCACCAGTCCCTACGCAGTACAAGGATGAAAAAAAGAAAGGAAGGAGAGGAAGCCAATAGAATATTAAAAAAAAGAAAAAAAAGAAAGAGAAAGGTATCTACCACAGTCAGCAGCTATACCTTGTCAAAACGATACAAGCGGTGTGTTTCCTGTCGGGACGGAGACTGAGGTTTGTTGCCGCCGTTTTCGTGGGCACGCACATCAGCTGCAGAGTCCCCTGCCCTTGATGCAGCGCCACCTGTCTTCTGCACACCAGCACAGGACACACAGGGGTGACAGACTGGATTACCAACATGATTTTGTGAGCATTCCGACATGCAAAGAGCCCGAGACTTCAGCTACACATGCAGCAAAATATAGGATATACACATGACACATGACCAATAGCCGAATCTTAACAAGAGGCACAAGTATATAATTTGTTTTCAATATGCTCAAGGTCTATATGGTTTGGGGTTTTTTCAACATGCTGATAGATAGATAGATAGACAGATCGATAGACAGATAGACGGACAGAAAGATAGATTGATATGTTTATTATAGATAAACAGATATATAGATAGATGGTTATTTATATAAGTTTATGAACATATATTTTTACCATGTACTTAAAGTGGCACTACACTGTGTGTGTGTGTGTGTGTGTGTGTGTGTGTGTGTGTGTGAGCATGCGTGCATGCATGTGTATATGCGTGCATGTGTGTGTGTACGTGTGCATGTATGTGTCCATGCATACATGCATGCATATATGTTTCTGTCTGTGTATATCTGTGCCTGTCTGTCTTTCATGTGCATGCATACATGTAAGTGTCCACAAATGTGCAAATGCACTGGAGTACACAGCTATGGCCATGCTTGAGCGTGACTGTAAGTGGGTGTATTCATGCAAGTCTATCCGTGTGGATGCATTCATGCATGTCTGTATGTTTATCTGTGTGGATGCATTCATGCATGTCTGTATGTCTATCTGTGTGGATGCATTCATGCATGTCTGTATGTTTATCCGTGTGGATGCATTCATGCATGTCTGTATGTCTATCTGTGTGGATGCATTCATGCATGTCTGTATGTCTATCTGTGTGGATGCATTCATGCATGTCTGTAGGTTTGTCTGTGTGGATGCATTCATGCATGTCTGTATGTCTATCTGTGTGGATGCATTGATGCATGTCTGTATGTCTATCTATCTGAATGCATTCATGCATGTCTGTATGTCTATCTGAATGCATTCGTGCATGTCTGTATGTCTATCTGTGTGGATGCATTCATGCATGTCTATCTGTGTGGTTGCATTGATGCATGTCTGTATGTCTATCTGAATGCATTCGTGCATGTCTGTATGTCTATCTATCTGAATGCATTGATGCATGTCTGTATGTCTATCTGAATGCATTCGTGCATGTCTGTATGTCTATCTATCTGAATGCATTCATGCATGTCTGTATGTCTGGATGCATTCACTCTGTCTAGATGCATTGATGGATGTCTGTATGTCTATCTGTCTGGATGCATTCACACATGTCTGTGTGTCTGTCTGTCTGACGCATTCACAAATGCCTGTATGTCTGTCTGTCTGGACGCATCTACACATGTCTGTATGTCTATCTGTCTGGATGTATTCATGCACGTTTGTACGTCTGTCTGTGTGGATGCATTCAAGCATGTCTATGTGTCTGTGTGGATGCATTCAAGCATGTCTGTCTGTCTGTGTGGATGCATTCAAGCATGTCTGTCTGTCTGTGTGGATGCATTCAAGCCTGTCTATGTGTCTGTGTGGATGCATTCAAGCCTGTCTATGTGTCTGTGTGGATGCATTCAAGCATGTCTATGTGTCTGTGTGGATGCATTCAAGCATGTCTATGTGTCTGTGTGGATGCATTCAAGCATGTCTATGTGTCTGTGTGGATGCATTCAAGCATGTCTATGTGTCTGTGTGGATGCATTCAAGCATGTCTATGTGTCTGTGTGGATGCATTCAAGCATGTCTATGTGTCTGTGTGGATGCATTCAAGCATGTCTATGTGTCTGTGTGGATGCATTCAAGCATGTCTGTCTGTCTGTGTGGATGCATTCAAGCATGTCTATGTGTCTGTGTGGATGCATTCAAGCATGTCTATGTGTCTGTGTGGATGCATTCAAGCATGTCTATGTGTCTGTGTGGATGCATTCAAGCATGTCTATGTGTCTGTGTGGATGCATTCAAGCATGTCTGTCTGTCTGTGCCCAGTCTGCCAAAGACAAAGGAAAAGACTCCTACCATTCCCATCAACGCGAACGTTACCTCCTGCTTCCCGCCGTGCCTGTGGGGGGCGTGGTGGGGGGACCAGCCAGAGGCCTCCGCCCCCTCCCCCATCGACTGCCGCATGGCCAGGTTCCGCATGTGGCGCGCCTTCTCCCGCATCTCCTTGGGGTAGGGCGTTGGGCACCTCACCAGATGACCCTGTGGGACAACACAACACGCCAAGGTCAGCAATGTCAGCTGCTCTAAACCTAACTTCCTTCTCCTTCAAGATTCAAATAGGATTTTACTATAAAAAAAAAAAAAATTAAATTAAAAAACCGTTTAAAAACCTTCAAAGCAATTTTAAATGTCAATTTTTTTTCTATACATACATACCTTCCAGATTCAAAACTGCCAAATTTCAAAATATCAATGGCCAAAATGTCAAAATGTTTTTGATGTCAGAGACTCGGGATAAACTGCATGACATTTTGAGTGCCATCATTTCAGTCACAAAGAATTTATTGGGATCAAGTTGTTTTTTTAATTTCAAAATCAAATAAAGAATTTTGGAGCTGTGCTCTATCACTGTCAGAAACTATGCATACGTACATATATATTTTGTTTGCAGTAGTATAGAGGCCAAAATTAACTCTTTTTTTTTTAAGACAAACCTGGGTCATTTTTAGAATACTTTAAAGGACTTAAAAAAGGTATGTCATTAATTTTTTGGGGGGTAACAAATTTCAAAATAAAACATAAAAAAACCAGTATGATCCCTTCTAGT